>NC_141542.1:34720000-35020000 GCF_021556685.1 Rattus norvegicus | reverse complement strand
TACATCCTAAGCCTTGTACATGACAGACTTATGTGGCATCCTGTGGCATTCTGTACCTCTCATTTCCAGTGGGGGAAAATTAGATCTGAAAACATTGAAAGTCCTCCTTCAAAAACACTGGTTTCTTTGTTCATTGAATCATCATTTCTACAAATTGCCTTGGACACAAAATAAGCCCTTCATCAGAAGGCTATGTTAGCAGGAAAACTATGTTCTATGGCAGTGTAAAGTTCTTTTGCTATCTGCTACTGTTACCATAAGATATGGTTAGAATTATAAGTATAATCTTGAGGTTCAGGTGAGGAATGATGGTCATTAGCAGCTCACCCTTTTTCTTCTGTGTTGCCTGTTTCAGCTCTTGAACGACATAGTGCTGGTATTCCAAGCTACTTCAGTATGTTGGTGAGATGGCTCCAAGGGTCCACAAGCTTGCCATACAAGTGTGATCACCTGATCTCGGTCCACGGAACTCACATCGTCTAACTTTCCTACATATATGCCTTGTCATTTTCACTCCAACCACCTCTTTCTCTTCCCTCTCTCACTGTCTGTCTCTGTCTCTCTGAATCTGTTTCTGTGTCTTTGTGTCTATCTCTGCCGGTCTCTGTCTGTCATTGTCTGTCTGTCTGTTTGTGTGTCTGTCTGTTTCTCTCTCTCACACACACCCTTTGAAATACATTATCTACTAGGAATAAAACAGAACTGCTTTAGGTAATAGCTGTTCAGTTGCTCATCAGGATCATTTAACTACTTATTCTAAAATCATTTATATTTTCAGTTTAGATCTTTAAGCATAAAGCGAAAAAGATTAACCTTGAAATGGAAACTGGAAAGCATTGAGTGATAACTATAGGAGAACTGATTTAGACCTGTGAAATGGCTTACTAGGTAAAGGTGCTTGTGTAACTCAAGCATATATCTCAGTACCCACATGGTATAAAGACAGAAATGACCTTTGGCTTCTGTACACAATGCAATGACATGTAATGACCTCCCTAAATGAACAAACAAACAAATAAAAATAAAATAAAAACAGATTTTACTACTTGTGATCATACAATATAAATTGAATATGAAAAGCTGGGAAAACTGAAGTGCAGATAGAACCTTGACCTCAGCTTATTTTTATCAGCTCATGTCTCTTTGTAAAGATTGTACTTTTATGGGTTTCTTGAACAACTGCCTATTTACTGTTTTCCTCCTGTTTTTGAAAATTCTTGACCATTTTATATTAAAAATTGTGTTCATTTATTTTCTCCATTGTCTCATTCTGAGAGCCAAATGACAAATATGATGTGCTTTTTCTTTAACACACGTATATGTTATACTGTTTTATCAAAGACCTTATTTTTACTCTTCTCTGTCATCTTTGTGTTTAAAAATTATTATTTTTCCCAGCTACTAGTCTCAATCAAGTTTGCCATTTTTAATCTTCTGTGAGCATCATCTATTAATTGGGATATTTAAAAATTCATCGTTAGCATTTTTATTTCCTAAATGGATTACAGTTGTCTTCTGAATCTATTCTGAACTGTCTCTAGTTCTTGCATATTTTCTGCATCATTTTTATTATTTCTTTATATTTTTAGATCTTTCATTGCCTATATTTATAGTCTATAAGCCCTATACAACAGGGTTTCATGATGACATTTTTACACACACACACACACATTTGATGTACTTTTGATTTATCATAAAGTATCTGCCTAATCATGAAGGCCCTGTGTACTCTGAACAGAAGAGATAAGCTTTTTTAAAAAAATTTATGAATCATGACTGTTAAGTTTTCGTTACATGCTAGACAATCAACACAGAACACATCTGGCATGGTAGAACACACCTATGATTCCAACACTTAGAGGGGATAAGCAAGTTCAGGATCTCAGGGTATCCTGGTGACAGAGCTAGTGTGACGACAGACTAAATTAATTGAGAGTCTATCTGAAAATTACATATTATTAATCAATATTTTACGGTCCACAAACTCTGGATGTTATCATCTGGAAGAGGGATTTCACGATGTCTCTGACAGGCTCAGGTATTGTGTTTTGAGGAGCTGAATTCCTTCTAAATTTCTTCCATTCCCTAATCTGCCTTCAGGGTTTATTTCTTCAAGAGATCTAGCTGGTGAGTTCAATGGGAATCATTTCCCTGAAGGATCTTGATCTGGGACAGCTAGACTGTGGGGAATTTCTCTGCTTCACAAAGTCTTAGCTATTTCCTGAATGCTGTGTTCTTCACACTTAATTATGTGACAGAGCTTTCCGGAAGCATTCCCTTTCAGGCTAGCTCCTGTACTAGAGCATCCATTCCGGCTCTGGGTGTTGACCAAGCGTTGTCAGCCCTTATGCCCCCTAAACTTTCATTTCCAGAAATGTCTGAACCCTCAGAACAGCCAAAGGCCCAGGTGGAAAGGTTTTCTAGTTGAGGTACTTTTTTTTTTACAGCTGTAACTTAGGACCTTCTGATGATTTGTTCATCGCTTGTAAAGTTCCACACTGGTGGCTTTTAAAAATTGTACGTGAAAATTTTGGCAGCAATTGTCAGTTGTCCAAGTCTACAACAAACCACATCACTCTGCAGTACAAAGTTTACAGATTTCCTTATCCAAACCCAACATCTTTACGAAAATCAGTCTTACTAATGGCCAATATAACTGTGTATGGCTAGGAAAGTCAATATAGTTTTATTAGTTTGTTTAGATTGCTGAAAGTATGCATTCTGATCTATTTGAAACATTTATCCCTTTAAACAAAACTTAATTATATATAATGACAATATAGAGCTTAACTTAATCATGAGATACACCTTTAAATTTTACAATTACCATTTGGAAGCATAGAGTAATAGGTGCCATTTTCTCATTTATCTATCAGTGTTCAGGGACGGAATTTGTTCTAAAAGCCACTCTAGTTTCTGAGATCACTAAAATTGCAAGATAAAATCCCTGACCTGTATTGCAAGCTTTAAACATGGCAAGAAAGTATCAAAATAACAAAATTAGACCACTCCAGGTAGTCACATATATGTTTGTAGTAATATATATGAGCACACGCAGGTAACCAAAATTTCGGGGAGCATTGCAGAATATTTGAGTTGGATCTTCATGAATAAGGTTTTCTTTGGACAGAGAGATGAAAGGATATTTTAGGATGAGCAAGTCACATGGAGGACGGCAGTTCTGAAACAGCTCAGGATTGACAGTTCAGAATGCATGATGCATTGGTATGTGACCCCAGGCTTGAGAGAACGACATTGTTATTAAAGTCTTGGAATTTTAGTGTTACAATGGGAACCTATTCACATATTTATATAGAAGAAATAAAATGAACACAAGTGCAGAAAGATCTTAAATAGCTCGAATATCACTTCACACCTAGTAAAGATTTTGATTTAAATCCAATGTTCTTATCATCACAATAAGCTATTTATGGCTAGATTATGATGGTATTAATGTAATGATCACAAAATTTTCTACATTTAATTCATGTTATGCTCTAAGCACTTAATGTTTCATCTAGGTTATCATTACCACAGGCTATAGAATTAACAGTGTTTTTACTGTGTTCAGAATAGCTGTTGACAAGAGAAGAATTTCTCTGTTGTCAAAGCTACTATGCTTCTGTCTTTGGCCCTGTTCTTGGAGATTTTCCTGAAGTTCCTTTAAAAATGTTTTATATAAATTTATTGGCGTGTGTATGTGTGTGTGTGTGTGTGTGTGTGTGTGTGTGTGTGTGTGAGAGAGAGAGAGAGAGAGAGAGAGAGAGAGAGAGAGAGAGAGAGAGAGAGAGAAGACATCTTGAGGATGTTGGTTCTTGCATTCTATCATGTGGGTTTTTCTTGAGATTTGAACTCAGGTTACAACATTTTTCAGCAAGCATTTTTATTCATTGAATCCTTTTTTGGCATTGAAGTTAATTTATATGTGGAACGAATTGTGCTGTTAACATTAAAGAAAACCTAGAGAACATTCCCCAAATTTCTAGTGAAAGTCCTACTGTCTAAACACCTTAACTAGACTTTGTGACAAAGGGAGAAAAATGGCACATGGACAGAATTAAATCCCCAAAACTCACATGAATGATGTGGATAAATCAGTACATAAACCAACATCCTTCTGATGTCCCAAGAGTGGAAGATGTTAACACTGGGAGGTTTGAATACTGACTTAGCAAAACACTAGTTTTAACATCCAAGAGGAGATACGGTCTAACTAATAGTGTCTAATACTATCATTGCTAAAATCACGATAGTTATAATTTCTAAGATTTCAGTTGCTACAAGAAAGATTCATAGAGATGAATTTGTTTTGTTTAGAAAACTACAAATTATACTCAGAAAATAAGTGATATGAGAACAATGCAATACATATAATATAATTTATTTTAGTTGATGGCTTCTATCACACATACCGTAAAAGCCCAGTCAGAGGTAGAGGCAGTTATTAAAGCCACTGTCGTAACAAACCTTTTTGTTGCAATCTGGTATAAACAACGGCACTCTGGATTGCCTTTCTACCAATGAACTGCCAACAGTAATCACTCAGTACAGGCTGGAACTTGAAATATGTTTTGATAACACATTATGTTTTCCAAACTCGAGGCAATGAAAATAATGCACATTATTTTGAAAAAAAAAAAAAGAGAACTGAGTTTTGACAGAATATGGTGGCCCTTCTGCGCATTAAGATTTTGGATACCTCCAGGTACTATATAAGAGCTTTTCATCTCCTTGCAGCAAAGAGGTGATACCTCTGAGTAGTTCTTTTCCCATATCTCTAGTCCATAGATATCTTTTACTACTTCTGGGAGTGCAGTTTAGTGTGTTATGACAATCTAATTCTGTTCTTCCAATAGTTCTTTTTTTTTTTTTTTTTGGACTGGTAGTTTGATATTCGAACTCTCTGTCTGGATGTTCTTCTCTGATTACTGTTACCTCCAAAAGGAACAGAAAGGAGTTCCTTGTAAAGTTCTGATGACTCTACATGATTGTCCTAATCTGTTGAACAGTCAGCAAGGAAAATCTCTGAGGAGTAGCCTTGTTAGAATGTCAGGGATATTGTTCCACAGGGCCAAGATAACAGTTTAGTGCAACTGTCCTTAATTCAAAATTCTATAGACACCCTAAATATTGGTTTCGTGAATAGTCAAAAGAAGATAAGACAGTAGAGGAGAGTAAGATTAGAGAAAAAAGAATGGGTGTCAGTGGAATACATTTTACCCAACTGATGCTAAGAGGTCTGACAGCAGACTTCTAATAAAATGACTTCTCATGGAGAAATTGCACTGGAGATCTATCACATAGAAAGAGTAATGGACAATCATAAAGAGTAGAACAATTAAGGAAGTCCCCTAAAATGCATAAAACCTACAGGCAAACAATATAAAAAATTCTCAACACAGAACGAAACCTAGAAACCACTGCTTCTGAGCCTATGTCCTGAACTTACATTTCTGCCTATGAATGTTGTATGGAATGGGTCCTACGTTTTATCAAAGAGAAAAGGGTCACAGCAGACCCTGCAATGTCTAGTCACGTCTGTGTAATAGGTTTGGGGTTTGAAACGTCACTGCATGATCAATAGTTCTAAAAGACCTCTTTCTGAAATGTAAAGTCTTAGCCAATCTGTTATAGGAAGGCAGCTCCAATGACATTCTAAAATTTTAAATTCTATGATTTTTTTTTCTTCTTTGGAAAATAGGAGAAATGATTTTCTTATTGTCATTCACATGCCAGAAGCTGAAGGTATTTTTTTTAAACTGGAATATTTCCTGTACCTGTTTGATCACATGATTCTTTGAGAATATTAAACATTCCTTTATGCGGCACGCACAACCCAGTGAATTTTATTCTTTCCATTTTTAGCCTAACACAAATAAATCACAGCAAGACACAGAGTTATACATCTCACACTGTGCTGAATAAGTAATACACCTTCCCAGGTTTCTTTGCGCAGTGTACGATGTGATAATTGTGTATTACAGATATTCTCTCCTAGTCATTTCTCAAGAACTTTTTAACAAAAACTAAAACATATCTTAAAATGATAAGCTCGAGACAATCAATAGCATCCGAGCTGCTAGTTTTTCAGAAAGCACTTTGATCTGTAATTTGCTTTTTTCCAAATTTCTTTTTTGTTTTGTTTTGCACTGGCGTAATAAATAGTTTAGTTACTGTCTATGCTTAGGGTTCAGAATATTTGCTCTCAACTAAAGTTAGTAAAAGTCCATTTCGAAAGCTCATCATGATAACGTCTGGGCTCTAGCTTTGCTGTTGAAATCTTGTCCTGCGTGATTGGTAATATTTCAATATGCTGCACTATATGTAGTTGGCTTAGAGAAATCATTTCATTGGGAGTAAAAAAATAACACTAAAATACCACCAAGTTTACAAAGTGTCCTTGCTGTGCAGTCCTTTATCTCTTTTTGTTAGGGAGGAATATGTATTCCTTGTTCCAGGGGCAATTCCTTGTCCTCTGTTCTAAGCCTCAGGAACAGTGAGCAGTTGTCTTTGTGGCTGATGCATAGTTCCTTGTCCCTGACACTAGAAGCTTACTCTAATCACAGGCAATGGTGACATTCAACCTTGTATCTTTAGCTAATACTCCAAATACCTAAAACCAACCACTTAATGATAATACTTTTCACATTCACTGAAAGCTTCGAGACTACTTAAACTTATTTATGAAGAGACTAGCTTAAAACCAATTCTGGAAGCTTCCAAATGAGGAATGGGAAAGAGCCTCACAAAGATGCCGGATTTTAAGAGGATCCATGAAAGTGTGGGGATCTGAAGATAAGGAGCCAAAGAAGACGTTCTTTTTTTTTTTTTATTAACTTGAGTATTTCTTATTTACATTTCGAATGTTATTCCCTTTCCCGGTTTCCAGGCAAACATCCCCCTAATCCCTCCCCCTCCCCTTCTTTATGGGTGTTCCCCTCCCCACCCTCCCCCCATTGCCGCCCTCCCCCAACACAAAGAAGACATTCTTAACATTCACCTGCAGAGTGAACAAATTCTGTCGAATATTTACAAGAGGTAACAGCAATTTTTGAATAAGAATAAGTACTTTGAATAAGATTAGAAGAATTAGGAGGTGTGACCTTGTTAGAGAAAGTATCAGACTAGGAGTTCTCTCTCTCTCTCTCTCTCTCTCTCTCTCTCTCTCTCTCTCTCTCTCTCTCTCTGTCAGCTACTTATCCTATACCATGTCTGCCTTTGTGCAGATTAACCTAAGCAAATCCTCAATTAAATGCATTTTGTTTATCAGATGCCTTAGTAATGGTGTCTCTTCATAGCAATGCAACAGTGACTAAAACAACCAGCATTGGAGTGGAGGAAACTTATGAAAACGTCCTAAAATGATCTGTGAGAAAAAGTCTGACAGATTAGCCTGTAAAGTTATACCATGGTCAAAGCCCAGCTTTTCAAACCCTATGTATAACAAACACATTGTTCTACGAATCCTCCATCTGTATTCTTTTTGGATCCAAGAAGCATTCTTTGTATTTACCATAGAACCAGCTTCTCACAAATGTAAAAATGGACAAATATGTTTTCTAAACTCTACAGATAGATTTTATGTAGAGCTCCAGAGACAAATTTATAACATAAATCTTTAGAATTCTAATTTTTTTAAAAAAAGAACTTGAAACATTAAAGTATGACTGATTGCTGGGCTTCTTTGGTCAATAACCTTTATTTACTTTCTATTATGCAACATTTCTTTCTCCTAACTCACCCCGTTTTAAATCTATCCCTATCTTTCTACCACCATCTTTCTACCACCGATCAAGCATCAAAATTAGCTATCTTGGTGAGAGCTCCTTGGGCCTTTTCATCACTTAGGAGAGATGGGTACCGGAAACTTTGTATGGTCTACTCCATAACAACATTGTGGTCAAGCTTTCAAGATACATTCATTGTCCATCTTTACTTTGTCTACTTTTGGTTTGGTTGTTTGCATAGAAGAAACAATAGAATAGAATGATAAAGCATAGGAGAAAAATGCTAAAAAGCGAGAAGGGAATGATGCTAAACTTGATCTGACATTCTTTTCAACACATATGTTGCAATTACTTGGATTAAGTCTCTTGTATGATTATCCTGTGATGGTCCTTGCTTGTGTTACTACTCAATTCCGTACTGTTTTACTATTTTCAATGTTATTACAAACTCAGTTACAGTCATAGACTGCATCTTAACCTTGTTTGTGTACTAGCGGTGTAGCATTTGCAATAATAATCCATTTATGTGGCACTTCTCTTTGCTGTGAAATTCACATCCTCCATTTATTATCCATCAGTCTTATAAAGTGTGCATTATCCTGATTTGTCAATGAATATATAGATGCTCAAAGAGAGTAAGTGTCTTATTCAAGATTACAGAGTTGATAAGTATAATCCAAACACCAGCTCAATTACAGCTATAAACATGCTAGTTATCCTGGCTATAAGATCCCAAAGAAGGCACCTGATTAATATTGTGTAAGTTAATGTTTATGAAAAATGTTTTGTTTAAATATTTCTAAACATGTTAGGCCCCAAAACCAGTTTAAAATGAGTGTTAATTTAAAAATTTAAAATCCCGGCTCTATTGTTAACCTAAAACTGCACAATTTCTTTTTTTGGTGTGATGTGATATATGTAAGATTGTGTTTATTTCAGTTTTTCTTTTTACTTTTTTTCTTCTTTAATCTTTTGTTATAGTCCAGACTTTATCCCTCTCCTGATCCACCCCCTGATGTTCCACATCCCACACCTCCTCCCCCTGTCTCCAAGAGGATGTCCCCGTGGGACTGGGTTGGGGAAATAAAAAAAAAACTAGATAATTTCTGAAAGACCTTCTTATCATCTAATGCAGGTCTTATGTCTTTACCTCCAATGTGGGGTAGTTAATGACTCTGGTTGGAGGTGATTAAATATTTGAAAGTCATAAAATTTCTAGATTAAAATCTGGATAGTCGTTATATGGATGCTGGTTTTGTCAGTAGACATTTCTAGTAGATATGTTATGATAATTTAAATGCAAATCAGCAGGGTTATACTCCTGGTCTTGAGTTGTTTTTAATACATACAGTCTTTATAGAGTTGTGCGTTTTGAGAGTTAGATATGTGAGTCAAAATGACTGAAGATCCAAACCATTGTAATATAACATGAACCAAGACAAAGCATTTAATTTGCTCAATTTTCTCAGAAAAATCTCTTATCTATTTCTCTTACAAATCTAGTGGTTACAATTCCTGATAAAGTTTATATCCATTAGTAAGACTCATAAAGTAGTAATGCTGACCTTATTTATAATTTAGCCTTACTTTTTCAATTAGTTACTTGAGAATCTCACCTAACGTATTATTCACATAATACATTTAACCCCTCCTCAAACTTCTCTCAGCTCAACCTTCCTCTCCTCTCTATCTTTGTATCCACTTTCCTTTTTCACCCCTTAAGCAGAGTTTGTGCTGCCTATGGAGTCTTAGATATATGACCTTCTATTAGAAGTATAGACAGCCTACCAGAGGCTACACCTTACAAACCATCCTCTCCCCATTCCCCTTCTTTCTCTCAGCAGATAACAATTGCCAATATCTCTTTAGCTGCAGGGTTCTTCATGCCCATCTCCACTTTCCATGTTGGGACTTTGTCTGGGTTAAGCTTGTGCACATCTTATGTACTCTGCCTTAAGAGTTCATTTGTACACTTTAACTTCCTTTGTCCTATTGGCTTTTCTTTTCTACATTTGTTTTATTTTTCAATCCCACTGTCTTTGTAATTAAACATTATTTAAGAATTTTTTCATTCAATATATTTTGGTCATATTCCTTCCCCTCCTCCAACCTATTCCCTGTACCTTCCCTTCCTTTCCACCCAACTTCTTGTTCTTTTTCTCTCTTAAGCACACGCGCGCACACGCGCGCGCGCGCGCGCACACACACACACACACACACACACACACAAAGAATTACACAAACTCAATGTAAACCAACAAAAATCACATAAACGAAAGCGAAATCAAACTGTGGTTTCTGTTTTGTGCTGATCAACTATTCTTGAGCACATGGTCTGGTCTGGAGTGTAGTTAACATAGCCAGTATCATTCCATTGATGAAAACTGACTTTCTCTCTTCAGAAGCTATCAATTACAAATAGTTTCCTGGTTAGGGGTGAGATTTTGTGTCCACTTCCTCTTCTCAATGCTGGGATTTTTTTGACTCCAACCAATGTGAGTCTTATTGTGATGCCACAGTCTTTGTGAGTTCATATGTGTATTTTCCTGTTGTAGCTTAAAGAAGATAATTTCTCAAACTCATTCAACACCTTTGACTGTTAAAATCTTTCTGCCTTCTCTTCTGCATATACTCCTGAGGGGTAGGGTGTAATACAGACATCACATTTAGAGCTGAGTGCTCAAAAGTCTCTCGATTTCTTCACTGAATAGTAGTTTTCAAAAACACAGAGGAAATAAATGAGTAAAGCAGTTATCTGTGTGATTACTGGGTCATTACCCAGCTTATTTCTGTGCCACTGTGGCATCAAAATTGACCAAAGGCGAGCATTTCAATTGCCTATAGTGTATTCTTCACCAACCTGGCAGTTAACATTTTTGCCTTTAAGCATTGTATGACTATAAACTCAAAGCTAGAATAAACAAATGAGAGAGAATGGAGACTCCTAATCTTCCCTGCTGGCATACTGAGTTAGTTTGAGATCAGTCATCATTATTCTTAGAGCCCATTAAAAATACATTCGCTCTTGAGTATTCAAACTTTTGTTTATACAGATGACATCGGGTCTCAACGCATTAGTGGCTCTGCAAATAGGCAAAGGGCACTTTCACTTTTGTGCTGACAGAATTTGTCAGACAGCATTAATCTCCCAAGGAAGAAAAAGCTGAAAAAATAGCAATGGATTCAAAAATAAATTAGATAGGGTGAAGAAATCATTGAAACTTGAATGGTTTTCATGTCATGATAAAAGATTAATGTTTTCTATTTCATTTCTGGGAACATTTGAGGTTTAAGTGTCTGTGGCTTTTCTCATACACTGTGGCATTAAAATCTCACATTGAGTATTCATGGTAGAAACTTCTATTAGCCATGCATGCCAAAAAGAAAATTATAACACAGAGAAGCTAAATAAAACATACCATTGTGCACATCCAGGAAGTATTCGACATGGATCAGGCAAAGCTGGGTCTTCCAAAAAGTGCTGATAGTCTACTATATCAAAGTAGAATAAAAGAGAATGCTCAAAGTAAGCAAGACACCAAATATGTCGTTAGCCATGTTAGAATGTCAGTAAAGGAGTCCACATTGCTTCTTCATGTCTCGTTCTTATAGGTCTTGTGAATGTTTGGAGTTTTCAGTAAAATGCAAAAGGAAGGTCTCAGAGCAATTGTAATCAAATGATGGCACAAAAGGCTTATTAGTAGACTCATGCTAAAATTCTCTGAAGTTTTCTGAAGGTGTAGAAACTAATAGAAGAGAATGTGGAGAAGAGCCTTGAACACATGGGCAAAGGGGAAATTTTCCTGAACAGAACATTAATGGCTTATGCTCTAACATCAAGAATCAACAAATGGGACCTCATAAAAGTGCAAAGCTTCTGTAAGGCAAAGGACACTGCCAATAGGCTAAAATGGCAACCAACAGATTGGGAAAGGATCTTTACCAATTCCACATCTGATAGGGGTCTAATATCCAATATATACAAAGAACTCAAGAAGTTAGACTCCAGAGAATCAAATAACCCTATTAAAAATGGGGTACAGAGTTAAACAAAGAACTCTCAGGTGAGGAATATCGAATGGCTGAGAAGTACCTAAAGAAATGTTCAACATCCTTAGTCATCAGGGAAATGCAAATCAAAACAAACCTGAGATTCCACCTCACACCAGTCAGAATGGCTAAGATCAAAAACTCAGGTGACAACAGATGCTGGTGAGGATGTGGAGAAAGAGGACCACTCCTCCATTGTTGGTGGAATTGCAAGCTGGAACACCCACTTTGGAAATCAGTCTGGAGGTTCTTCAGAAAATTGTACATAGTGCTACCTAAGGACCCAGCTCTAATACTCCTGGGCATATACCAAAAAGATGCTCCAACATATAACAAGGACATATGCTCCACTATGTTCAAAGTAGCCTTATTTATAAGCTGGAAAGAACCCAGATGCCCTTTAACAGAGGTATGGATATAGAAAATGTGATACATTTACACAATGGAGTACTACTCAGCTATTAAAAACAATGATTTCATGAAATCCTTGGGCGAATGGATGGAGCTAGAAAATATCATCTTAAGTGAGGTTACCCAATCAGAGAAGAACACACATATACACTCAGTGCTTGGAATACCCAAGATGCAATTCACAGACCACATGAAGCTCAAGAAGAAGAAAAACCAAAGTGTATATGCTTCAGTACTTCCTAGAAAGGGGAACACAATACTCACTGGAGGAAATACAGGGGCAAAGTGTAGAGCAGAGACTGAAGGAGAGGCCATTCAGAGACTGCCACACAGAGGGATCCATCCTACATATAGTCACCAAACCCAGATTGGAATGTCAAGAAATGCTTGCTGACAGGAGCCTGATATAGCTGTCTCTTGAGAGGTTCTGCCAGAGCCTGACAAATACAGAAGTGGATGCTTGCAGCCAACCATTGGACTGAGAACAGTGTCCGCAATGGAGGAGTTAGAGAAAGGACTGTGGTAGCTGAGGGGGTTTGCAACTCCATAGGAAGAGCAATAATATCAACCAATCAGAGCTCTCAGAGCTCCCAAGAACTAAATCACCAACCAAAGAGTACACATGGAGAGACTCATGGGTCCAGTCTCATATGTAGCAGAGAATGGCAATATAGGGCATCATCGGGAGGAGAGGCCCTTGGTCTTGTGAGTACTGGATTCCCCAGTGTAGGAGAATGCCAGGGCAGGGAGGAGGGAGGGAATGGATGGGTGTGGGAGCACCTTATGGAGGCAGGTGGTGGGGGAATGGGATAGAAGTTTTCTGGAGAGAAAACTGGGAAGGGGGATAACATTTGAAATGTAGATAAAGAAAAATCCAAGAAAAAAAGTTTCTGAAATTTATTTTTCTTGAGAAACATACCTGAAAAGTTTTCCCTGGTCATGAAGAATTAAACAAGGAGTAGGCTTCTTGGGTTCAGAGTAGAGAGACGAACAAAGGCTGTTTATTCCTAATGTCAGTCTTAGTATAAATATTCATGATAGTCTATTCTTCTTAGGCATTCACTCTTTTTTTTCCTCATCAGATTCTGGACACTGAGATGAGTGGATACATACTTTCCTTCTTTAACTTATTTGGAATTGGTTCTATACAAGGATAGAAATTCAATTTCCTTATTTCCAGGGTCTTTTTTCACCCCTCATTTTGAAATAAAAAACTTATATATTCATATGGCTCCTTAATCAAAGTTTGTATCTAGTTAAAAGGAATAGAAAACAAACATAATTCAGAGCAGAATATAAACCAGTTCATAATAACTTTAATCATGGAAACACTATGCTATTATGAATGCCGTGTGCCTGCAGCCATGCTGAACACACCCACAAACAAATAAACAAAACAAGTAAACACACACACACAGAGTGGGTGAGGAAGAGAAAGAGGGAGATGGAGAAGTATAAAGAGATGGTAGGAAGACACTTGCATATTAGTTGAAGAATCAATAATATATAGAAATATCAATAGAATACTATCGTAGAGAAACCTATATTGAGATAATTGGACCCTTTAGTTTCTTGCAGCAATATTTCATATAGTCTCCCAAATTGAGTCATGCTGTGATGGCACTGTAAAAAGAATTATACACTAGCAATGGCCTGGAAAGGAGGTAAAGGGTGTTAGTCTGATTTTTAATCTAGGCTCTAGCTTGTTCATAAACAGTTTAAATGAAGCTGTTATTTTCTTTCCAAGGTAATTCAGCTAACCAAATGTCTACTGTAAAAATGAGGTAAGGAGACAAGAACAATCAAAAGCTATTCACATCTCTGGCTTATATCACTGCATGCATGGTGACAGTACTTACCTAACAAGGAAGGCTGGGGTTGATAAAAGATGCTGAGCTCTCACTTGGCCGTGTTAAGCTCTTAGATGTTCAAGAAAAGGTAAGATGCCTTATAAATATTATGATGGGTAAGTTGAGATATGTTTCAGAAGGAGTAATTTGGTGTTCTTTGGCATGTAAAATAAGAGAAGTACATTCTGGAGGGATGGTTCAGCTGTTAATATTTTTTCCTCACTCTTTCAGAAGACCTGAGTTCTGTTCTCAGAAATTGTGTTGGGCACCCCACAATGGCCTGCAGCTCCAGCTCTGAGGGAATCCCAGATGCCCTGCTGTGGCCTGAAGAGATCCAGCTAGCAACTGCCGTGTACTCCTAATCCATTGTTGTACATCACTATCCTCTGAGTCAAACAATTGGCACCTTGGCCATTCAGCTGTGTCTGCTTGCAAAGGATCTTCATAGCTGGGATTACTGACTGTTTACATTCCCTCACACAGGAGTGAGGAGGGTCACAGGTCCCCCACTTAATCATCCAACTGTTATATGCAATTCTGCCTTAACTGCACGTAGCTTTTTGAATAGTCTCAGTAAAGACTAGGGAAGGAGGGGCTTCATTTGTTAGGATAGGAGAATGTCATTATCCTGGCTGCATAACCACTTTGCAGGGATAGCAACTGTACTCCAGTAAGTTATTCCTAACCTATGCTCTGTAATGTAGCCAAATAAACTCGCTGTTTTCCAAAGTGATCCTTGGTGGAATCATAATTTGGTTTGTCTTTGGTCTTAGAAAGAGGGGTAGACATCCTGTCCATACAGTTTCATCCCCAAAGGAGTCTTTAGCAACACATGCATACATATAACAGCAAACAAAGAAATCTAAAATGACAGAAGCATTTAAGCTTCCTTGAATAAATAGTTTATATAGAGGAGGAAAAGAGGCTCAGGGTATGTTGGGAGTCTCTTCAGTATTAAAATGTCTTGTAGAGGTATAAAGAATGTCTATCCCAGATGGAGAAGACATCAGCCCACCAAATCCATCAAGGGTTTTAGACTCCAGCTTTGTGAGTTAATGAGTTTATTGTGGTTCTCTACTGTAACACAGGCAATTATAAACACTTACAGTGCCAGCCACCCCTTGTAAGCTCTATGAACCTCTTGAACTTTCTTCTCCATGTAGGAGGAAGGGTGATCGAATGGGTCCCATGGTGATCACAGAGGGTCTGATTAGAGACAGCAATGTTGCATACCCAACTATTCAGCTAAGGAGAAGATGACAAGGGTAGTAAAAAGATGTGAATGTGAACAGCTATAGTGTTGCATCTGAAGGAGGAAAAATGTGTCCTCATTTTATTGACTGATTAACTGTTATGAACAACCAACATCTTCCATAAGCTGGCATGGAAGGGAGAAAATTTTGTTCATTTTTCCCTACAAGGGGTGAGTTATAAGGACCTTCTACTAGGAACAATTGACTAGAGATAAAAACAGTGTTGATGCCCATAAGGGAGAGAAACAAGAATCCTCAAAACAAAAATGGCACTAACATTAAGCACATTCAAAAGCAAAACAAAACAAAAGATGACTCTACCTATGAGGCCTTTATATTTCTGTTCCTCTTAATTGTTTTCTTCCTAGATGTTACTAGGAAAGACTTGAAGAGATCTGATGGAATTCATTTTATTTCCCATCCCATGTGAATGCTTATGTTATTTAACAGTCAGCCTGCTTGAAGGACACTCCAGGAGATGGTATTGTAGGGGTGGGGAACTGTCCTTGGAGACTGGATATTTTGTTATGGAAAGAAGCATTGAGCAGCAGAACTGACTTAGCTGTTTCTTAATGTAACTTGGCTGCTTCAGGGAAGACGTTGCTGGGGTCAGAGGGGTTAGAGTGCAAGAGGAGGAAAAAGGGTTTACATATGATCTTGTTTCATTGCATACATGTGTGAAATTTTTCAAGAATAAAGACAAATGATTTTATATAGAATGGCAAAATAGCAAAGTCACAACTATTTATTTCTCTCCTTTTATCAAGCACATCTGAGGAATGGCTGCTTCATCCAGTGAGAAGATACTCACCTGAGAAGAACATAGCACGTTGTTATGTTCTTTTTCCTCTCTTGAGTTTTTTTTTTTTTTGAGACAGTGTTTTCCCATGTTGATCAAGTAGGCTTGGCATAGGATCAAGTAGCCTTCCCATCTCAGCTTCCAGAACTGCAACAATGACGGAAGAACATCCTCAAACCCAACCCTTATTCTGAGTGATTAGGATAGTTTGACCTTGTAGCTCCTTGTGAAAACCCAGTGTCTTTTTATGGGAGTAAAGAAATTACAAATATGGGCTGGAGAGATGGCTCAGTGGTTAAGAGCACTGACTGCTCTTTCAGAGGTCCTGAGTTCAAGTCCCAGCAACCACATGGTGGCTCATGACCATTCATAATGCAATCTGATGCCCTCTTCTGGTGTGTCTGAATACAGCTACAGTGTTCTTGTATATAATAAAGAAATAAGAAAAATGAAATAACAAATATAAATGGAACTAAACCTGGTCTCTATTTTGCAAACTCCACTGAGATCTCCCTCATATCTCTGAGTTTCTAGGTTGAGCCTCTGTGTGTAGGGAATATAGAGGCCTCTGAAACATCTCTTCTATGTAAAATACACATACAGATAACTTGGATTACTCATGGGTCACAACTTTATTTCCCATCTCTCAGTTTTGCCCAGGTCTTATCCACTCATTCTTAGATATTCTGCATCACAACTTGGTTACACACTTTTTACAGCAGAAGAAAAAATTACAATCAGTAAGCAAGGAAAATAGTTATACTACCCATAAATTTGTGGCTTAAATGGCTCCATACATACCAGTTATTATTGGAACTGTGCTGGCTCTCAGCTTCCCATACCCTTGGAAACATAACTCCTGTATGAAGGAATTTCCTAGATTGCCTAACTATATTTTCCTCAAGGCTTCCCACAAACACTTTTATTTCTTAGGTGCCACAAAGGCCTGTATTGCTCAGGTGACACTGAAAGATATGGTCTATGAGGCTTTGATTGAGAGCTAAGCATAAACAAATAGATGTCTTGGAATCCCTTCCAGTTGTATTGGTCTCCGAAAGATGAATAGCGTCCTGAGGTAGTTAGAATGGTACCATGAGCCTCTAGTTGAACTTCCATTGAGCTTCTGGTTCCCAGCCCAAGTAGCAACAGCAAGAGCAACTGTGCTTAAACCGTAGCCATTGCTGCTCCATTGAGATGAGCTCTGTAATTCAGAGGACTTTACTGCATATGTGGCCTCTTTGTCTGGTTCTTTTACCTCACAGACCTCTCATCTTGCCTTAATGGTTTGCTATTCTTTGGGTCTGCTTATTGTATACAAGTCTATGATAAATACCCAGTATAAACTGTTAACTAACTACTGATTTTAAGACACTTAGTAGGAAACATACCTACTAATCTTCAGAGATTATTTATGTAAGGGCCATGCTTCTGTGGAGAAAAGATTTCAAAATTTTATAAACTTGAACTAAAAAAGTAGATTTTGACACTAAGAATAATAAAATATTTTCCTCATAGCCCTTAGCAATGACCTTGTAATAACAGAGCCTCATAAGGTAAATGTCTCCCAATTTAATCATTCTTTGTTTAATAACAAGATTTAATTTCCCTCAAAGGGGACAACTACACTTACAGGATAATTTCAATGTCAGATCTGAAGTGATTTTTTTTCAAAAAATGTAAAGTAATTCTTAAGTATAATGCTAAGAACACTGCAGGTGCTATATTATATGAGAACAAGATCATTGTGTTTCAAAAACTTGAAATAATTTTAGTACTGTAGAAAACAATGCTCTCAGAGAACAGGCAGCATATGCATTTGCAAAATTAAGTGCAAAGAAATGATGTCACACAGAAAATGGGAAAGTCATTCCAAGGACAGTTTACTTAATAGAGCCGAGCACCAGAAGAGATGTTTCTAAAACTTGTATGGAGGAACTGGGTATAGGACCTTAGTTCCTTCAGAAGTAAAAATGTACACTGAGGTCCATGAATCATCCTGTCACAAGGGAATGTAAATGGACTGCTAGATTAGGTATTAATTCTAAGAGCATTTGTTCTCATTCTTATTTCTACTCACAGACAATCTGTAAGAAACATGTGACATGGACATATATGAAAACATATATTAAAAGAAAATTAAAAACACTGCAGTGCCTATCACAAGACTAGAAACCCAACTGATGTAATTTTCTTCTGAATTAACAAGCACAACTTGATGAATTGGTCCTTCCATATGGTGAAAAGCTTAAAACAGTGGGTTATGGAATAGCTGTGAATCCAGAACAATCTGGGAGACTTAAGACAGGAAAAAACAGCTAACAAATTCCCAAAGAATAAAAACATAGTTACGTCATGGCTTGAATGGGAAACAAGGAAATTTCTGAAGATTTAAAAGAACTGTCATTTCAGTTTCAAATCGCAGTGCTTCTGAATTGGAAGGACCGGTAACCCTGAGTATAATGCTAAGAGCACACAGCCATGTGAGGCCACTGAGGAGCAGCAGTAAGCAGATAGACACTGTGAGGCTTTACTCTTCCAAAGAGAATTGACATAATCAAGCCCATGAATTTGAAACACTTTTCTGATATCAGTCGTTGATCCATGAACAATTAGTTATTTGGGAAAATGACAGTTTAGCAGTTTTAAGTTTCACAGGAACAGAGCAAAAGGTTGTAGGTATAGGAAGAAATTCAAAGCTCTGCCTGTGGTGGTATACAGGCAAAAAAATAGACAACAATAGTTTACTCCAAAGCAGAAGCAAGAAGCTAAGGAAATCGCAAAGGAACATTAAGTTGTATATGATATTCTTTGTGTTTTATCCAACCAAAAGTTGTAGATATAGGAGGAAACAGAAATTTTTACCAAGAAAAGATCAACATTACATGCTAAAAGACCCCAAATGATCCCTGAGTTCATATTGCACTAAACACTTGTTCTGAATAAATATGAAATAAAAATACTTTCAGATAAAGATTTTAATAGTAAGAAATTATAAGGAAGGTTTTAAAGCTGATGTGGAATGATTCCACATAGTTACTAGAAGTAGACTACCAGAAATTTCTTTTAAAATATTAAGTATTCTCTGACACACACACACACACACACACACACACACACACACACACACACACACCAAAATTTGACTATATATGTCCCCATCCATTACCTACTCTTTCCTCTCCTCACCCCACTGAAAATCTTTCAACACATTCATCTCTTACTTCCACACATTGCTTTTTTAAGTTTTAATTAGGTTTTCTTCAATTACCATGGGTAAGTGCTGGGGACAGCATACCATGACAGAGACTGCCTACAGTAGGACTGGATGGAGACATCTCAGAAGCCCATGGCAGCTCCTTGTAAAGAAGGGTGGCATCTGGGACCCTGAGAAGCAGGAGACACATACCTCCAGGCGACCTGCCATCTGAAATAAGAGACTGCAGTAGGCCGGGATGGAGACATCTCAGTAGCCCACAGCAGCTCTTTGTAGGAACTGGTTGTTCCCACTTCTCCTAACCTTAACCCTGCACGACGGCTGCATAGATTTCATTCGTGCGTGACTGCCTTTCAGTTGGCCTTGGTGTGTATAATTATTCTATTATATCTGACTTTCCTACTTCTTTCTCCTTCTGCTCTGGTGGATTCTGTAAAACTAGACGTTCCTTGATGTAATGATTCTTAAACAATTGAAAATTGAGGCACAGGGGTACAGCACAGCACAGCCCTAATGGCCCAGGTACATGCTGTGTGTTCTCATCTTGGAAACAATGTAATAACTGCACAATAGTAGTTCCAGATTAATGCTTGACTTAGAAAGAAACTTTAAAGAAATTAATAAAAAATGAATTAGAGCCAACATTGGGACCTCTAAAAAGGAAAAAGTTATTGAAGTTAGGAAATGAGTTTCACATAACATTTGAGAGTTATATATATATAGAATATATAAAATTATATACTAGTAAAACTAAGTCAAAATACTGCGACTCTTACAAGAGTCATTATGTGCAAGGAACAGAAAGCTAGCAGAACTACTGAGTTAAGGGTTAACTTGATTCTTTCTGGCCACTGCCTGGCAGCTTTGCCCATGTCATTTATCATTAGAGCTTTACAGGAAAATGAAAGTAGCTGACCTCGGTGCTTTGAGCTCTGAAGTATAATAAGTCAAAAGTTAAAGTTTAAATAATGATAAGTTTACAATTATTATTATTTTGGCCACATGCCTGGGAATATGGGAAGCTTGAAACTTTTGGGAACAATTATAATTCTTAATTCTTCATGGGATGTGGTTATTCTTTTGAATTTGATTTGGCAATGATTATACAATGTTTTTTCTACCTGCTTTTGGATTATCAATAAAAGACTGGGGCAAGAGAAAGGGTAGAGAGTGAATGAGAGAGTGCATGAGGGAGTAAATGGGAGAGCAAATCTGAGAACAAATGTGAGAGGGAATGTGAGAGAGCGAATGAGAGAGCATGTGAAGAGTGAGTGAAGAGAGAATATGAAGTGTGTATGAAGATTGTGTATGTGAGTGATAGGACAGTTTATATGGTATGTGTGAGATATGTATGAGGTGTGTGTGTGTGAAGAGTGTGTGTGAGAATGAAAAAGTAATGAACAGAGGTGTGCATGGGTGTGGCAGTTTGAGAAAAGAAAAGCACAATGGAGAAAAACAGAGTCCGCAAGAGAATGCAGAGTCTGTGCAGCCTCAAGCTGAGAGAGAGAGAGAGAGAGAGAGAGAGAGAGAGAGAGAGAGAGAGAGAGAGAGAGAGAGAGAGAGAGAAACTTTATGCCTTGACATCGCCTGTCAGTTTGTACCCAAAGAGTAGTCTGTGTATATCCCTGCTTCCAGTTGAGAACTCCAATCCTGTGTCAAGGCTGGACCCTGAAAGGTAAGACACTATCTACCTGAGCATAGGTTTGAACAGCTCTACAGTCATAGATGTCAATTGATTTTTGCGCTGGCTTTGACACTCCAATAAATAAGCTGTTACTTCTTGTCTTATTTTCTATTGCTCTGAAATAAACCATGACCAAAAACAGACGGGAGATGAAATAGTTCATTTTGCTTTATAGATTATAATCAATTTTCCAAGGAAGTCAAGCTACGGGCTCAAGGCAGGATCCAGGAGGCAGGAGCTGGTGCAGACCTAATGCCTATTGGTCTGCTCCATATGGCTTATTCGTCCTGTCTTTCAAATGACTCAATAGCACTAGCTCTGGGTTAGCACCTCCCACAGTGAACTGGCCCCTCCTACATCAATAATGAGTCACGAAAATGCAGCACAGGCTTGTCCACAGACCGTAGTGGTGGGGACAGAGGTTCCTTCTTCCATGACTCTAGCTTGTATCACGTTGACACACAAACTGGCCAGCACACCTCCAAAACAGTTGTTCTGATTATTGCACTATTGGAAAAATGTTGATTGCCAGGCTGGCATTGTCCAACTAGAACTTTCTTTCAAGGGAATAGGAATATTTAGAAGAGAGATTTTTACCATTGCTTTACGGTTGGTGGATTTGGTTTCTCTTTTGAAGCAAGGCATGCATACAATTCCTCAGAGATTTCCCCAGATGGGTTTAGCACCAACCTGGATAGCAAGACTCACCAGGAGTAAAAACATTCAAGTGTTTATTGATGATGTCATGCTTCTCATTCCCCATCTTCAGTAATTCATTGGTTCAAACTGTTCTAGACCAGGGAGACTGGGTGGCCAGCTAAGTGGTAAAAGGCTGAGGACCAAAATGATGTGATCATACCTTATCCATTTCTTTAAAACCCAGGCCTTGACTGTATCATATTACATAGGTATATAGGTTTTTTAAATTTAAACTTTTATATTTTGGGAATTTCACATATGGGTATTATTTTTACACCACTTCCACCCCTTTCTCTCTTATTCTAAATCTTTCTGTGTCCTCTCCACTTATTCTCAAATTCATAACTTCATATTCTTTATTATTGTTTTACATAAAACCTGCTGAGCTCATTTAGGTTTGCTCTGATACACACACACACACACACACACACACACTTGTGTGTGTGTCTAGGGATGATATTTCTGATTGGATAACCTATCAAGGAAGCTCATTTCTAGACAAGACAATTTCTTTTCCTTTCTTTTTCTTTCTTTCCCTCACTCCTTCCCTCCTTTCTCTCCTTCCTTCCTTTCTTTTTTCTCTTTCCTGCTCCTCCTCCTCTCCTCCTTCTTCTCCTCTCTCTTGTTTTTAAGCAGCCATTGATTGAATACAGTTCATCTAGTGGTGAGACATTGTGAATTTTCCTCAGTTAGCAGGTGGACTGGTGTTATCCTTATGCAGGTCTTGTTTCTGTGGCCACATTTTGAGCTATCATGGATACAGCTTCCCAATCATGTCTGGATAAGTTTAAAGGTAATAATAAAAATTGTATTCCCATTATCCTTCATCTACATTGTGTATAAAAAGTTCAAGAATTAAGAAAACTGAAAAATAACAGAAAAAGGAATTAAAAGACAGACTGGAGAGCTGTCTCAGCACTTAAGAGAGCTTGTACTTTGTAGATCTGAGTCCAGTTCCCAGGACCAATGTGCCAAGCAGATGATAAGCTCTAGGATCTCCAACATCCAACATGTTCTTTTCTTGCCTCAGTTGGAACTAGCACATAAAGCACATACATACATGAATAAAAATAAAATCCTTAAACAATTAATTAAAGAAGTCAGGTTATAGATGGTTCATATTTTACAATTAATAGGGATTATCTTGAGAAGGAAACAGAGAGAACTGGGCAAAGGAACAAAGATGATAGATAGTAGCAACACTTCACTTGAGAGGTGAAATACGCAACACTTTAACCAAAGAACTCTTTGGAGTAGCATATATGTATATGTGATCTAGTATTCATCCATTGTAATAATAATGAAATCTTGTCATTTGCAGCATGATGTGCAGAACTAGAGATTGTTAGTATGCAAAATGTGGTGGATTCAATAGAAAAATAGCACATTTTATCTCATGTGGAAACTAGTTTTATAAGATATTCATGGAAGTAGAATCAGGGCTGTGATAGTTAATATTTATAGTAAACTTGATTAGACTGAGGAGTGCCTAAAAATTTGGAAAGCACATCTCAGGGTTGTCTGGGAGGCTGAGTTCAGAGAGAGTTGACTAGGGAACAAAAACCTTCTCTGAATGTGAACAGCAGTGTGGAGCTACTTGCTTTGCCCGAGGCCAGGAACAATGACAAAAGACTTCTATAGATGTTATTTTTAACACTTTCCTTCACTTCCCTTCTCTTTCCTTGCTTGCTTCCTTCCTCTTTCTTTCTTCCTTCCTTCCTTCCTTCCTTTCTTTCTTTCTTTCTTTCTTTCTTTCTTTCTTTCTTTCTTTCTTTCTCTCTCTCTCTCTCTCTCTCTCTCTCTTTCTTTCTTTCTTTCTTTCTTTCTTTCTTTTTTCCTTCTTTCCTTCCTTCCTTTCTTTCTTTCTTTCTTTCTTTCTTTCTTTCTTTTTTCTATTCTGCATGTACACTGAAGAGTTTAAAGGAATGAATAAGCAAATCAGATCAAGGATGTCTTTGTGTGTGTGTGTGTGTGTGTGTGTGTGTGTGTGTGTGTGTGTATGTGTGTGTGTGTTTGTACTTCTTTGATGATAATCCCAGATATGACTGCCAATTTCTTTGATATATAAATGCCTAATTAAAATGGAATGGCTTTTCCCACCTTGTAGGTTTTGAGTTTGTAAGATACTTAAGAACAGAGACTTATATAGGATTAATAGTGTGTAAAACTGGACATTATGTTCTTCTCTTCATCCTTTACGATTCTGATCATAAAGGGCATCCCGAATACCATTTGTATCTTAGACTAACAAAATGAGGACATTCAAATTAAACATCTGTACTAGAAGAATAAGAATATCTTCCTGAGGGAATACATGAGTGTGAAGACAAAAGAAACTGAAACACACAAATCCAGATACAGTGAAAAACGTTTGTTAGGTTGGGAATAAAATTTTAATTTTTTTTGCAGTTAGCTAAAAAGACAGCCACCATGAAAAGATAAGTTAAATAAATAGGATATTGAGCGAAAACTAAAGTTAAAAAAAAACCAAAAAACTAACTACGTTTAGTCAAGACATCCTTCATGTGAACTGGAAAGGTAAATAATAAGGATTTGTAAGAAATCTGAGACCACGCTCTCTATATTTTTCATGTGTAGCAAACTTTCAAAAAGACTGAACTTAAATAAAGAAACAAATGAAAATATCTCAGGGCAAAACTTCAAAGCAGAGCATTAATGATCCCACAAATGAGTTTTGTGTCATCAAAAATTCACATAAAACTGTATATTCATACAGGATCTGTACCACAAATTTCAGGTAAGGAGAGTTCAGAGAGAAAGGAAATTTCTAGTGTGAATAAAACATTATACTAGAAAAATAAATAAGAATTTGGAGAATATCTGTGATGAAGAAATCAGTGGAAATTTGTAATAGCCCTTAGCTTTGAGTGAGTCAAAAGGAGGCAGAAAGTTGAATAACTTTTTTTCACTTCCAACCATTTATTTCCTTTACTAATAGTTTGAGTTCAGTGAAAATCAATTCTATAATATCAGAAGTTAATAAATAAACAAGTGCCATCAGATATATGTTTACCATTAAGTAAGACATAAGAGGGAGCATGTGCACACACACATTCACACACACACACAGACACACACACATCACAGGAGCTTCAGTTCGGTGTCATCTGGTTGCTCACACATAGATTTATAAAGATTAAGGTAGTGCACTTCTGATTGACAAGACTTCTGTGACACAACAGATAAAGGCTTGTGAAAGCCTCAGTGTGTCACTGTGCAAACCAAAGTTTTCTTTCAGGGACTGCCTATGGTTTTGAAAGTTTCTATGTGTCAAGGGCGTTCACCATAAAATCAGATTTCAGAACAACTTTTATCTAACTTTTGAGTAACTTGTAACAGAAGGTGCTCTGCATATGAATATCTTGACTAGTTGCCTTTTTATTCACGTAGCTATAGAAACAGAATAAAAGATTTTTGTAAATTTAATGCAAGTTAGGCTTCAGTCTTAACTTTTCAAATGACTGTACTCCTGAGCATATTTGACTTTCTAATTTTAAGATATGTAATTTCATCTTCAAAGCAGATAATAGTTTATTATTCTATATCAGAAGAAGCACTAAAATATGCACAAAAATATAGTATTTAGAAATTCATTGAGGTCGATGCAGTTCTTTTCTTTGAAACCAGTTAGCCTATGAATACATTTTTCTTGTTGAATAAAATTGATAACGGGAATTGTCTTTGTTTTGATTTTGTCAATTAAAATTTATTTATGGTGGTTGCATATTGGAATGGGAAGTAATCCATCTCTGTTCTAGGATGTATCTGTTACTATATGAAGGTCCAATATAATGTCAAATATAAAGACACAGAAAAAGAAAGGAAAAAATTCTTCTCTTCCCCAACACATTGGCTTAACATGTGAAATATAGGGCAGATCATATTAATTAATCACAGTGAAATAATACAGTAAGGGTTTACAGTAACCACAGGTATATCTTTCTAATATACATATAAGTAGAACTGAGGAACTTTAAAATATTATTCAACTATTTTATGTCCTTACAGATTGAATAACCCAACTGCAAAACAAATCCCATTTCATATCCCATCTATAAGTCTAGATAAAGACCTATTCTTCACTTGAGGAGTACAGTTTTAAGAGTCCACATTTTATTTTATTTTATTTTTTATAATTTCTGTATAACATTTCCTGTTTCTTTTTTCTTTTTTTGAAATTTTATTTTTTAATTAGATATATTTAAATTTCAAATGTTATTCCCTTTCCCAGTTTCCTGTCCATAAGCTCCCCCCATCCCTTTCCCTCCTCCATATCGGTATTGCCCCCCATTCACCCCTCTTACCCCCATCTGACATTCCCCCGCACTGGGGGTCCAACCTTGGCAGGACCAAGGACTTCACCTTCCACTGGTGCCCAAACAAGTCTATTCTCTGCTACATATGCAGTTGGAGCCCTGGGTCAGCCCATGTATAGTCTTTGGGTAGTGGTTTAGTCCCTGGAAGCTCTGGTCGGTTGGCACTGTTGTTCTTATGGGGTTGCAAGGTCCTTCAACTCTTTCAATACTTCCTCTAATTCCCCCAAGGGGGTCCTGTTCTCGGTTCAGTGATTTGCTGCTAGCATTGACCTCTGTATTGGACATGCTCTGGATGTGTCTCTCAGGAGAGATCTACATCCAGTACCTTTCAGCATTTTAGAAGCACAACTTGGAAAGTTATATTTTATTTTGGATGTTATCACTCTTCAACTTTCACATAAAACTCGAGAAAAGTTAATATTCTCATACATTATCTCTTGCTGCCTCTCTTAGTTAGGGTTTCTATTGCTGCAATAAATCATCATGACCAACAGGAAGTTGGGGAGGAATGGGTATATTTGGCTCATGATTACACATCACAGTTCATTATCAGTGGAAGTCAAGACATGGAGGCAGGAGATGATACACAACATGGAGGGATGCTGCTTACTGGCTTGCTTAAATTGCCTTGCTCAACTTTTTTTCTTCAAGAGTCCAGGGCCACCAGCCCAGAAATAGTGCCATCTACCATGGCTTGGGTACTCCCCCATTGATCACAAGTTGAGAAAATGCCTTATAGCTGGATCTCATGGAGGCATTTCCTCAACTGAGATGTCTTCCTCTTTGATGACTCTAGCTTGTGTCAAGTTGACACACAAAACCAGCTAGTAAAGTTTTACATGTCATTAAAGCCAGTCAAATTGTGAGGTACCAACATTTTCATTATTGATATAATAAGAAATGTGATTAATAAATTTGATACTTGACAACCCCCCCCCACCAGGGTTGTGTATTGCAGTTGGGCAAGAAAAGCATTTCCTGGGCTGAGTTTTAAAGTGCAAAAGTAGAAGAGTGATCACAAGAAGACTTGCTATTGACCTCAGCATATTCTTACATGCTTTGATGTAGTGTTAGTTGGATTTGAATTCTTTAAGAGGTTGTTTAAATGCCAACAGCTCTTCAGGTTGGATAATCCACTAGAACTAGGAGAAATGTCAGAGGCAGCAGCTATAGCCCTGGTTATTACCACTCAGATGGGCAGTCATGTGGTGAGCCTTTATGGGAGTAATTTCTTATGTTACTAGGAGACCAAATCTTTTTTTTTATATGACTCACATTTATTCCATAATTTTTTTAAATTTTTTTTATTAACTTGAGTATTTCTTATATACATTTCGAGTGTTATTCCCTTTCCCGGTTTCCGGGCAAACATCCCCCTCCCCCCTCCCCTTCCTTATGGGTGTTCCCCTCCCAACCCTCCCCCCATTGCCGCCCTCCCCCACGTAGTCTAGTTCACTGGGGGTTCAGTCTTAGCAGGACCCAGGGCTTCCCCTTCCACTGGAGCTCTTACTAGGATATTCATTGCTACCTATGGGGTCAGAGTCCAGGGTCAGTCCATGTATAGTCTTTAGGTAGTGGCTTAGTCCCTGGAAGCTCTGGTTGCTTGGCATTGTTGTACATATGGGATCTCGAGCCCCTTCAAGCTCTTCCAGTTCTTTTCCTGATTCCTTTAACGGGGGACCTATTCTCAGTTCAGTGGTTTGCTGCTGGCATTCGCCTCTGTATTTGCTGTATTCTGGCTGTGTCTCTCAAGAGCGATCTACATCCGGCTCCTGTCAGTCTGCACTTCTTTGCTTCATCCATCTTGTCTAATTGGGTGGCTGTATATGTATGGGCCACATGTGGGGCAGGCTCTGAATGGGTGTTCCTTCAGTCTCTGTTTTAATCTTTGCCTCTCCCTTCCCTGCCAAGGGTATTCTTTTTCCTCATTTAAAGAAGGAGTGAAGCATTCACATTTTGATCATCCGTCTTGAGTTTCCTTTGTTCTAGGGATCTAGGGTAATTCAAGCATTTGGGCTAATAGCCACTTATCAATGAGTGCATACCATGTATGTCTTTCTGTGATTGGGTTAGCTCACTCACGATGATATTTTCCAGTTCCAACCATTTGCCTACGAATTTCATAAACTCGTTGTTTTTGATAGCTGAGTAATATTCCATTGTGTAGATGTACCACATTTTCTGTATCCATTCCTCTGTTGAAGGGCATCTGGGTTCTTTCCAGTTTCTGGCTATTATAAATAAGGCTGCGATGAACATAGTGGAGCACGTGTCTCTTTTATATGTTGAGGCATCTTTTGGGTATATGCCCAAGAGAGGTATAGCTGGATCCTCAGGCAGTTCAATGTCCAATTTTCTGAGGAACCTCCAGACTGATTTCCAGAATGGTTTTACCAGTCTGCAATCCCACCAACAATGGAGGAGTGTTCCTCTTTCTCCACATCCTCGCCACCATCTGCTGTCACCTGAGTTTTTGATCTTAGCCATTCTCATTGGTGTGAGGTGAAATCTCAGGGTTGTTTTGATTTGCATTTCCCTTATGACTAAAGATGTTGAACATTTCTTTAGGTGTTTCTCAGCCATTCGGCATTCCTCAGCTGTGAATTCTTTGTATAGCTCTGAACCCCATTTTTAATAGGGTTATTTGTCTCCCTGCGGTCTAACTTCTTGAGTTCTTTGTATATTTTGGATGTAAGGCCTCTATCTGTTCTAGGATTGGTAAAGATCTTTTCCCAATCTGTTGGTTGCCATTTTGTCCTAACCACAGTGTCCTTTGCCTTACAGAAGCTTTGCAGTTTTATGAGATCCCATTTGTCGATTCTTGATCTTAGAGCATAAGCAATTGGTGTTTTGTTCAGGAAATTTTTTCCAGTGCCCATGTGTTCCAGATGCTTCCTTAGTTTTTCTTCTATTAGTTTGAGTGTATCTGGTTTGATGTGAAGGTCCTTGATCCACTTGGACTTAAGCTTTGTACAGGGTCATAAGGATGGATCGATCTGCATTCTTCTACATGTTGCCCTCCAGTTGAACCAGCACCATTTGCTGAAAATGCTTTTTTCCATTGGATGGTTTTGGCTCCTTTGTCAAAAATCAAGTGACCATAGGTGTGTGGGTTCATTTCTGGGTCTTCAATTCTATTCCATTGGTCTATCTGTCTGTCTCTGTACCAATACCATGCAGTTTTTATCACTATTGCTCTGTAATACTGCTTGAGTTCAGGGATAGTGATTCCCCCTGAAGTCCTTTTATTGTTGAGGATAGTTTTAGCTATCCTGGGTTTTTTGTTATTCCAGATGAATTTGCAAATTGTTTTGTCTAACTCTTTGAAGAATTGGATTGTTATTTTGATGGGGATTGCATTGAATCTGTAGATCGCTTTTGGTAAAATGGCCATTTTTACTATATTAATCCTGCCAATCCATGAGCATGGGAGATCTTTCCATCTTCTGAGGTCTTCTTCAATATCTTTCTTCAGAGGCTTGAAATTCTTATTGTACAAATCTTTTACTTGCTTGGTTAAAGTCACACCGAGGTACTTTATATTATTTGGGTCTATTATGAAGGGTGTCGTTTCCCTAATTTCTTTCTCGGCTTGTTTCTCTTTTGTGTATAAGAAGGCTACTGATTTATGTGAGTTAATTTTATACCCAGCCACTTTGATGAAGTTGTTTATCAGCTTTAGTAGTTCTCTGTTGGAACTTTTGGGATCACTTAAATATACTATCATATCATCTGCAAATAGTGATATTTTGACTTCTTCTTTTCCGATCTGTATCCACATGACTTCCTTTTGTTGTCTGATTGCTCTGGCTAGAACTTCAAGAACTATATTGAATAAGTAGGGAGAGAGTGGGCAGCCTTGTCTAGTCCCTGATTTTAGTGGGATTGCTTCAAGTTTCTCTCCATTTAGTTTAATGTTAGCAACTGGTTTGCTGTATATGGCTTTTACTATGTTTAGGTATGGGCCTTGAATTCCTATTCTTTCCAGGACTTTTATCATGAAGGGGTGTTGAATTTTGTCAAATGCTTTGTCAGCATCTAATGAAATGATCATGTGGTTCTCTTCTTTCAGTTTGTTTATATAATGGATCACGTTGATGGTTTTCCGTAAATTAAACCATCCCTGCATGCCTGGGATGAAGCCTACTTGATCATGGTGGATGATTGTTTTGATGTACTCTTGGATTCGGTTTCCCAGAATTTTATTGAGTATTTTTGCGTCGATATTCATAAGGGAAATTGGTCTGAAGTTCTCTTTCTTTTTTGGGTCTTTGTGTGGTTTAGGTATAAGAGTAATTGTGGCTTCGTAGAAGGTATTCGGTAGTGATCCATCTGTTTCAATTTTGTGGAATAATTTGGGTAATATTGGTATGAGGTGTTCTATGAAGGTTTGATAGAATTCTGCACTAAACCCGTCTGGACCTGGGCTCTTTTTGGTTGGGAGACCTTTAATGACTGCTTCTATTTCCTTAGGAGTAATGGGGTTGTTTAATTGGTTTATCTGTTCCTGATTTAACTTCGATACCTGGTTTCTGTCTAGGAAATTGTCCATTTCCTGAAGATTTCAAGTTTTGTTGAATATAAGTTTTTATAGTAAGATCTGATGATTTTTTGAATTTCCTCTGAATCTGTAGTTATGTCTCCCTTTTCATTTCTGATTTTGTTAATTTGGACACACTCTCTGTGTCCTCTCGTTAGTCTGGCTAAGGGTTTATCTATCTTGCTGATTTTCTCAAAGAACCAACTTTTGGTTCTGTTGATTCTTTCTATGGTCCTTTTTGTTTCTACTTGGTTGATTTCAGCTCTGAGTTTGATTATTTCCTGCCTTCTACTCCTCCTGGGTGTATTTGCTTCTTTTTGTTCTAGAGCTTTTAGGTGTGCTGTCAAGCTGCTGACATATGCTCTTTCCTGTTTCTTTCTGCAGGCACTCAGCGCTATGAGTTTTCCTCTTAGCACAGCTTTCATTGTGTCCCATAAGTTTGGGTATGTTGTACCTTCATTTTCATTAAATTCTAAAAAGTTTTTAATTTCTTTCTTTATTTCTTTCTTGACCAGGTTATCATTGAGTAGAGCATTGTTCAATTTCCACGTATATGTGGGCATTCTTCCCTTATTGTTATTGAAGACCAGTTTTAGGCCGTGGTGGTCCGATAGCACGCATGGGATTATTTCTATCTTTCTGTACCTGTTGAGGCCTGTTTTTTGACCAATTATATGGTCAATTTTGGAGAAAGTACCATGAGGAGCTGAGAAGAAGGTATATCCTTTTGCTTTAGTATAGAATGTTCTATAAATATCCGTTAAGTCCATTTGGCTCATGACTTCTCTTAGTCTGTCTACATCTCTGTTTAATTTCTGTTTCCATGATCTGTCCATTGATGAGAGTGGGGTGTTGAACTCTCCCACTATTATTGTGTGAGGTGCAATGTGTTTTGAGCTTTAGTAAGGTTTCTTTTACATATGTAGGTGCCCTTGTATTTGGGGCATAGATATTTAGGATTGAGACTTCATCTTGGTGGATTTTTCCTTTGATGAATATGAAGTGTCCTTCCTTATCTTTTTTGATGACTTTTAGTTGGAAATTGATTTTATTTGATATTAGAATGGCTACTCCAGCTTGCTTCTTCTGACCATTTGCTTGGAAAGCTGTTTTCCAGCCTTTCACTCTGAGGTAGTGTCTGTCTTTGTCTCTGAGGTGTGTTTCCTGTAGGCAGCAGAATGCAGGGTCTTCGTTGCGTATCCAGTTTGTTAATCTATGTCTTTTTATTGGGGAGTTTAGGCCATTGATATTGAGAGATATTAGGGAATCGTGATTATTGCTTCCCGTTATATTCATATTTGGAAGTGAGGTTATGTTTGTGTGCTTTCATTCTCTTTGTTTTGTTGCCAAGACGATTAGTTTCTTGCTTCTTCTAGGGTATAGCTTGCCTCCTTATGTTGGGCTTTACCATTTATTATCCTTTGTAGTGCTGGATTTGTAGAAAGATATTGTATAAATTTGGTTTTGTCATGGACTATCTTGGTTTCTCCATCAATGTTAATTGAGAGTTTTGCTGGATACAGTAACCTGGGCTGGCATTTGTGTTCTCTTAGGGTCTGTATGACATCAGTCCAGGATCTTCTGGCCTTCATAGTTTCTGGCGAGAAGTCTGCTGTAATTCTGATAGGTCTGCCTTTATATGTTACTTGACCTTTTTCCCTTACTGCTTTTAATATTCTTTCTTTATTTTGTGCGTTTGGTGTTTTGACAATTATGTGACGGGAGGTGTTTCTTTCCTGGTCCAATCTATTTGGAGTTCTGTAGGCTTCTTGTATGTCTATGCGTATCTCTTTTTTTAGGTTAGGGAAGTTTTCTTCTATGATTTTGTTGAAGATATTTACTGGTCCTTTGAGCTGGGAGTCTTCACTCTCTTCTATACCTATTATCCTTAGGTTTGATCTTCTCATTGAGTCCTGGATTTCCTGTATGTTTTGGACCAGTAGCCTTTTCTGCTTTACATTATCTTTGACAGTTGAGTCAATGATTTCTATGGAATCTTCTGCTCCCGAGATTCTCTCTTCCATCTCTTGTATTCTGTTGGTGAAGCTTGTATCTACAGCTCCTTGTCTCTTCTTTTGGTTTTCTATATCCAGGGTTGTTTCCATGTGTTCTTTCTTGATTGCTTCTATTTCCATTTTTAATTCCTTCAACTGTTTGATTGTGTTTTCCTGGAATTCTTTCAGGGATTTGTGCGATTCCTCTCTGTAGACTTCTACTTGTTTATTAATGTTTTCCTGTTTTTCCCTAAGGGAGTTCTTCACGTCTTTCTTGAAGTCCTCCAGCATCATGATCAAATATGATTTTGAAACTAGATCTTGCTTTTCTGGTGTGTTTGGATATTCCATGTATGTTTTGGTGGGAGAATTGGGCTCCGATGGTGCCATGTAGTCTTGGTTTCTGTTGCTTGGGTTCCTGTGCTTGCCTCTCACCATCAGATTATCTCTAGTGTTACTTTGTTCTGCTATTTCTGACAGTGGCTAGACTGCCCTATAAGCCTGTGTTTCAGGAGTGCTGTAGACCTGTTTTCCTGTTTTCTTTCAGCCTGTTATGGCGACAGAGTGTCATCTTTCGGGCGTGTAGTTTTCCCTCTCTACAGGTCTTCAGCTGTTCCTGTGGGCTTGTGTCTTTAGTTCACCAGACAGGTCACTTGCAGCAGAAAAGTTGGTCTTACCTGTGGTCCCGAGGCTCAAGTTCACTCGTGGGGTGCTGCCCACAGGCTCTCTGCAGCGGCAGCAACCAGGAAGATATGCGCTGCCCCTTCCGGGAGCTTCAGTGCACCAGGGTTCCAGATGGCCTTTGGTGTTTTCCTCTGGCGTCTGAGATGTGTGTGCAGAGAGCAGTCTCTTCTGGTTTCCCAGGCTTGTCTGCCTCTCTGAAGGTTTAGCTCTCCCTCCCACCGGATTTGGGTGCAGAGAACTGTTTATCCGGTCTGTTTCCTTCAGGTTCCTGCGGTGTCTCAGGCAGGGGTCCTGCCGCTCCTGGGCCCTCCCCCACGGGAGCCCAGAGGCCTTATACAGTTTCCTCTTGGGCCAGGGATGTGGGCAGGGGTGGGCAGTGTTGGTGGTCTCTTCCGCTCTGCAGCCTCAGGAGTGCCCACCTGACCAGGCGGTTGGGTCTCTCTCTCACGGGGTCTCGGAGCAGAGAGCTGCTGCAGGCCGGGTAGGAGACCAAATCTTACAGTAAACCTCTTTAAAAAAAAACTTATTTTTTTTCTTTCCCTCCCCTTCTTTTGTAAGGGTGTTCCCCTCCCCATCTAGCTCCCTTACTGTCCCCTTAAACATTTTCTTGCACTGGGTGGTCCAACGTTGGCAGGACCAAGGGTTTCTCCTTCCATTGGTGCCCAATAAGGCCATCCTCTGCTACATATGCAGCTGGAGCCATGGGCCAGTCCATGTATTCTTAATCCTCTGTCTCTTAGAATCTTTTTGCCTCATTTTCTACAAATTCTCTGAACCTTGTCTACATACATATTTTGTAGATGTATCTACTGGGAATCTGCAACTCTAGTTTTGATTAGTTGTGGCTTTTTGTGGTAAGCTCCTTCTGTATCAAAAAGTAGTTTCCTTGATGAGAGATGAAGACTACATTTAACTGTGGATATAACCATGTTAACAATTATGTGAGGTTAGTAAAGTTGTGATGATTGTACGTTCTATCCCAAAATCTATGAGTTTGCTATCACTAGGCTAGGTTTCCAGTACCTGTATGTTTTTCCTTTTGTTGAGTAGAGTAGGGAGAGTTTAGTTATTGTTATAGATATTGCTGATTTTCAACTTGACTACATTTGCAATTAACTAAAATCCAGAAATGAGAGCACACTGTCAATAATTGGATTAGCAGGATCATAGCCTGTAAGTCATTCTAATAAATACATTTCTTTTTTTTTTTTTTTTTGTTCTTTTTTTTGGAGCTGGGGACCGAACCCAGGGCCTTGTGCTTCCTAGGTAAGCGCTCAATACATTTCTTTCTTACTATATCTATCTGTCTGTCTGTCTGTTCTTCTGTCTGTCTGTTTCTCCTATATTTAGGCAGATAGATTAATTTTGTAAGTAATTCTAGAGGACATAACTGATTATGACAGAGACATTATGTCATTGTGTTATTTTTTCTTTTTTTTTCTTTAATTTTCTCATACTATACTTGCTGAAAATATTCTCCCCTCCCTTATTGTCTTCCATTCTACCCTTATCCCCTAGATCCACTGTTTCTTTTCCTTCAGAAAAGAGCAGGATATCAACTTAACAAGTCCTAATGAGCTGCAGTAAGAGTAGGTACAAATCCTCATATTAAGTCTGAAGAAAGCAGCACAGTAGTAGGAAAAGGGTTCCAAGAGCAGGTAAAAATGTCAGAGACAGCCCCAGTTTTACTGTTATGAGTTCCACAAAACAAACAAACAAGCAAATAGACAAACGAAAACTAACAAATAACCAAAGCTAATCATTCTTTACAGTAACTCCTAGATAAATGTCACAGAGAGGTTACCAGATGTTTTGCATCTTCACATCTAGTCATTTGGTGTCTTAGTCTATTTTATGTTTCTGAAACAAAATAAGTTAGCCTGAGTAATTTATGAAGACCAGAATGCTATTGATTCTACCTGTCTTATATCTGGGTAGTCTATGAGCATGGCGTGGGCATCAGTTTAGCACTTACTGAGGGTCTTTGCAGCCTTATAACATGGTGGTCAGAATTTCATGATGTAGTAATCAAAGTTCTCTAGAGGAATATAACAGATTGAATATATATTGTAAATGAAATTTATTAGGTTGTTTATGCTACAGTGACTTGTTAGTTCAACAATGACCATCTAAATACTGGAGGCCAAGAAACTATCCATTTTGGAAGTCTAAGGGAAGAGCTTTGGTGTCAGTTAAGAATAGTATCTGCTTCTTCAGCAATGACAGGACCAAGAAACTCACAGTAGGAAGCCAAGTCAAGCACACATGCAGCACTGATATTTGCTGGGACTTCTTTTTAAAATTTATAGTATTTTTAACTTTTTGAAATTATAATATAATTATATAATTTCTCCTTTTTTCTCTCTACTCCTTCCAAATTAAACTGTTCTCTCAAATCAATGGCCTCTTTAAAAAAATTGTCACATATACTCCCACCTTCCAAACACAAACATATCTATGGACTTCTTTATGTCTTAGCAGCTGTTAAAAGGTGTTGCCCATCCTTGGTGGAGGCAGGATTCTCCCATAATTCTTGGAAATACTCTTTTAGACCTGAAAAATAATGCATTTCTTATTCGATTACAGATCCAATCAAGCTAATAGTCCAGTTAATATCACTCTTGGCCAGACAAAGAAAGCTTACCAACTCAGGCCCTCCCCCTTTATTATAAAGTCATAAATGTTATAAGGACTCAACTCTCAGTGTCTCATTCAACTTTAATTAGCAAATAAAAGCTTTTACATTCAACTACAATTAACATGAGTTAGAGGATTAAAAATAAGAGTTTTGGACACTGTCCTAAACTAAAACAAGATTAAAGTATGATTTTTTTCAATAGTAAAGCAAAACTGAATGTATTTACTATCAGCAAATCTTCTTGGTTAGATACCATTAGTCACAAACATTTAAAATAAAAGAAATACTGCTTATAAACTATATCTTAGGTCAAGGAAATTGCAACCTTTGATAAAATAAAATGGAGATTGTACCATAGAGACTTTTCTATGATTATTTTACCCTGGTTTTTAAAGTTGTGTCATGAAGATTAATATGGAATTATATATAATTATTACTATTGTAATTTTTCTTGTATGATTGAAGAAATAACTTCTACCTACAGCATGGATTTTGTTACTTTTACATTTATACCAGTAGTCCCTAACCTTGAGTTTCATAGTATAGGTGTTTGAAATATTAATTTAATCCCTATGCAAAGACCTTAAACTTGTGATTCCACTGAACTGAGTATCTTTGTCTCTCTCATATTCAACTTACATGAACTAATCATTGACAAACAGAATTTAGTGAGATTTTCTCTGCCCATTGGCCCAGGTAACAGCCAATGTTGAAATGTTGCCAAGAGAATCCAAAATCTTCAAAAAAGTAGCAGGTTGGCATGTTAAACAGAGAGCCGTCTTCTTAAGCAACGGGATATAAGGCTTATTTCCATTTCTTAGATGGTAGTTAAGTTTCCCCCCAAGTTAGCAGATAACATCAAAATGCTTTACATTAACAATTACATATGCACATGTGTGTGCGTGCGTGCGTGTGTGCGTGCATGCGTGCGTGCGTGTGTGTGTGTGTGTGTGTGTTGTGTGGTATATGCACACATATGTACATGTATCTCCTTTCTTGTAAATGTAGAGGCCAGGGAAGAACTTTGGATATACCACTCTACCAGACTGGGATAGTTTGTTTTAAATGTCAACTTACCACAATTGAGAATTACTTCACCAGGGATTCTCAATTGAGGCATTGTCCTTATTACCTTAGTTGATGTGAAAAACTGCCCCAATTGTAGACTCTGGTAGGAGCTCACATAAAAATGAGCACGGCAGGATGAAGATGATTCATCTTTTGCCTGTCTGGTCTTTCTACTTGTGCTCATGCTAATTTCACATTTTGCTAGTGCTACTGATTCTTTTGAGGATATAAGCACCAGCATTTTCAGGCTTCCAAGGTAGACCGAGGACCAGTGCCTTGCCAAGAACTGTCCAGGTGTTTGGGTAAGATTGCAACTGCTGAGGCATCCAGCCTTAGTGGACTGAGCAGCTCCACCATTCAATAGGCACACAGCCATTGTGGACTATTGCGATTTCTGAACTGCCCAGCTGCAAACATGCAGCAACTAAACGTTCTCAGTCTCTCAGCTGTGAGACAACTGTTATTCTCTGAACACAGTTAGACAATCAGTTAGTCCTATTTAATAATTTAATTTAAGGACACAAATATATATTCTATCAGTTTTGCTTCTCTAGACAATTATGACTAATATACACTGTACCTTGATCATTGGCACAGAATCCCTAACTCAAGTTAGAGATAGCACCACATGTCACAGGCACCAGAGATATTTTCTCTGCCCCCTCCCCCTACACTTTGATTAGGGGCCATAAAAACACACTGGGTCTTTACATGAGGCTGGGATCCAGACTCCAGTCTTCATGCTTGCATAGCCAATACTGTTGGTCACTGAGCCATCTCTTTGACCCCAACAATTAGTTTTCATTCTACAAATTATCTGTTGAACATACCATGTAATGAAGCAAACAAATGACTACTTTTATTACTGGAAAGACATCTTTAAACTATTTGCAGTCACCAGGCCTCTTCTGGGACCCTATGTAACAACAACAACAATAACAACAAAAAGGACATTTGTTATTTAGTGCTTCTTGTCTACCTAAAAATAAATGTGAAGGGACAAACTTTTTCTTGACCAAAGGTTTTTATAATATGTTCTTTCTGCCAGTTTTCCACGCCATGGTGGTTTGGATGAAATGGTTCTCATAGACTTATAGGGAGTAGCATTATTGGAGGTGTGGCCTTGTTAGAATAGGTTCTGCCTTGTTGGAAGAAGTATGTCAGAGGGCATAGGCTTTAAGATTTCAGAAGCTCTAGACTGCAGCGAGACAAATAACCCTATTATAAAATGGGGTTCAGAGCTAAACAAAGAATTCACAGCTGAGGAATGCCCAATGGCTGAGAAACACCTAAAGAAATGTTCAACATCTTTAGTCATAAGGGAAATGCAAATCAAAACAACCCTGAGATTTCACCTCACACCAGTGAGAATGGCTAAGATCAAAAACTCAGATGACAGCAGATGCTGGCGAGGATGCAGAGAAAGAGGAACACTTCTCCATTGTTGGTGGGATTGCAGAGTGGTACAACCATTCTGGAAATCAGTCTGGAGGTTCCTCAGAAAATTGGACATTGAACTGCCTGAGGATCCAGCTATACCTCTCTTGGGCATATACCCAAAAGATGCCTCAATATATAAAAGAGACACGTGCTCCACTATGTTCATCGCAGCTTTATTTATAATAGCCAGAAAATGGAAAGAACCCAGATGCCCTTCAACAGAGGAATGGATACAGAAAATGTGGTACATCTACACAATGGAATATTACTCAGCTATCAAAAACAATGACTTTATGAAATTTGTAGGCAAATGGTTGGAACTGGAAAATATCATCCTGAGTGAGCTAACCCAATCACAGAAAAACACACATGGTATGCACTCATTGATAAGTGGCTATTAGCCCAAATGCTTGAATTACCCTAGATGCCTAGAACAAATGAAACTCAAGACGGATGATCAAAATGTGAATGCTTCACTCCTTCTTTAAAAGGGGAATAAGAATACCCTTGGCAGGGAATAGAGAGGCAAAGATTAAAACAGAGACTGAAGGAACACCCATTCAGAGCCTGCCCCACATGTGGCCCATACATATACAGCCACCCAATTAGACAAGATGGATGAAGCAAAGAAGTGCAGGCCAACAGGAGCCGGATGTAGATCGCTCCTGAGAGATACAGCCAGAATACAGCAAATACAGAGGCGAATGCCAGCAGCAAACCACTGAACTGAGAATAGGACCCCCGTTGAAGGAATCAGAGAAAGAACTGGAAGAGCTTGAAGGGGCTCGAGACCCCATATGTACAACAATGCCAAGCAACCAGAGCTTCCAGGGACTAAGCCACTACCTAAAGACTATACATAGACTGACCCTGGACTCTGACCTCATAGGTAGCAATGAATATCCTAGTAAGAGCACCAGTGGAAGGGGAAGCCCTGGGTCCTGCTAAGACTGAACCCCCAGTGAACTAGATTGTTGGGGGGAGGGTGGCAATGGGGGGAGGATGGGGAGGGGAACACCCATAAAGAAGGAGAGGGGGAGGGATTAGGGGGATGTTTGCCCGGAAACCTGGAAAGGGAATAACACTTGAAATGTATAAAAGAAATACTCAAGTTAATAAAAAAACAAAACAAAACAACAGCAACAACAACAACAAAAAAAAACTCCTGTATTTTCATCAGGCTGGCTTTCATGTCGTAGCCTACTTTTGAGAGCTTGTCCATGAACTACTTAGCCTGTAAGCAGTAAATACATTAAGAAATTAAAGAATTAATAAATTAAGAAAATTAAAGCATGAAAAAAAAGATTTCAGAAGCTCAAGCCAGGCCCATGTCACTTTCTTTTCCTGCTGCTTGCCAATCCAGATGTAGACTCTATGTCTGCCTCAAGGCCACCCAGCATCCTTCCATGACAATAATGTACTTACCCCCTGAATCTGTAAGCCCGATTGATGTTTTCTGTTGCTGTCGTTATAGTATCTATTCATAACAATGAAACCCCAAAGAATACACATGCCATTCCACAGTCATTTAGAATGTCAGAAAGGTGGTACCTATTTTAGGTATTTGAGCAATAGTGAGAACGAATGCCCAAATTAGAAATCTAGGAAAATGAAAGATCATGATACCAAGTTAGGGAAGAGATCATGGACAAATTGCTCTTTACATTGAAATAGTACTTTGGTGAAGAAAGAATGAACTCTGACTTAAAACAGAGAAGGAGTAGCTAGAATGTGAAAGAAAACTTTTGCACATTGGCAAAGCTTTTCAAAAGAGTACATAAATTCCTTGCTGGAAAGAATTGAACACGTCCAATATAAGAACCCTCATTGGTGTGTGGCTTAGCAGATGGTTTTCTCTCTATTATTATTTTGGTCTCAAGTAAGGAATGCATCTTTTTTTGGAGTTGAGGTAATTTTAAATAAAAGTTGCTTGTTAACTTAATTCTTTTGAAATTTAAGTGTGCTGTGGACAGACGGTTCCTCTTAGGGGGCTTTACCCATGTTTTCATTAAAATCACATTCAGAAGACATTGACTAATGCTGAAGGGATTACTCACAATTACTGAGGGTCTATCTATTGTGAATGAAGAGACAGTCCCACCTACATTCATGTTCCTCATTGGTAAATAGCTGGCTTTCTTCAAGATCCATAGAACAAAAGAACAGCTTTAGAATTACTTTATTTTCATGTATATGTATGTGCCTTCTTGTCTATATGTGCACCACATATTAGTCCTGCCCATAGAGGCAAGAAGAGGGTGTCAGATCTCTTTGAACTAGAGATATGATAGCTGTGAACCACCTGATATTGATTCTGGAATCTTTGGTCCTTTGTAAGAAAATCTAGTGCTCTTATTTGCTGAGTCATCTCTCCAGTCCTCATATGATAGGGTTTTACATATTAAGAAAATAAAAAAAATTATATAGATACACATGAACACATATATAAACATATGATAATAATATAATAATAATATAATATGTTCAAATATATCTGCATGAAATTTTCAAAATTACTAATATTGTTTGGTTTTTGTACAGTCTACTTTGTCGTTTCTATTCCATTTTATTCTAGTTTGCTAATTATTAATTTGTATACTAGCATACTTACAATTTGAAAATAGTGCCTGATTTGATCTTTAAGTATATTTGTATGGGATTTTCATGAAGCTTATCCTAGATTTGAGCACTAAGGTTTAGGTACAAACAAAAATGACTTAGCATAAACACTAGAACCATAATAAGAGAAAGCCCACACAGTGAAAACAGACATTTTAGCCCAGTAGTTATGAGGTGGCTCATTTAACAAATATTCAGAGGTAGACTTCTGAGTCAGATGCTAAGATCACATAATATTGTAACAAGTAAACTAGAGAAACACCTACTCTTTAAGGTGCTGCCAATCTTTAAGTGAACAAGGTTATTTATTAAGAAATAAATAGCAATATGATGCATTTTATTACTAGAGGAAATATATTCTTTTACAGAGAAAGGTAAGAAGACTTAACCTAAAGAACACTTATTGGAAGTGAACTGAAGAATAAATAGAACTTTGCTATTATGAGGACCCTGTAAGTAAAGCTAACCAGCTTTATGTGGAGAGGATTTAAAATGGTGTTATTTTCTTCAGTGGTGTAGTGAGTGAAAGGTTGATACCCATTCTTCAGTAAATGATCTCACGTTCATTCTGAGGCAAACACCATGGCTCTCACATAGGGACTTCCCAGGAAGAAGAAAGGTTTCAGCAGGAGATGTGGGGGGATGAAGAGAGGCTAACTGAAGTTGGAAACAACTAAATTTATTATATGGATTCATGAAATAAAATGCTTTAACTGTTTTGTACATGTGAGTATTTATGTGTGACTATGTGCTAGTGCTGGTACACATGTGTGTAAAAGTAGATGTACAGTGAGTGGTGTGTGTGTGTGGTATGTCTGTGTGCATGTGGAGAAAAACCAGAGGAAAACCTTTGGTGTTATCCTTAAGAATACCGACCTCTTTTGAGTCAGGGTCTCTTATTGGCCTGTAGCAAAGATAGACTGGCTGGTCATCAAGTCTTAGGGGTTCTCCTGTTTCTGTCTTCCCATTGCTGGAATTACATCAGTGTACAAGGATACCAGGTATTTCTAGACAGGTGGATCAAACTTGAGTCTTCATGCTTTCCTGGCAAGCATTTCACTGAGTCACTTCCCCAGTTCTAGATATGATGTTGATGTTGTAAATGAAAAGGATCAGGTATGGCAGTATTCTGAGAAGATTCAAACCTGGAACAGTAATGGGACAGAATTGTCAATGCTAGGAAAATTCTTTGTTGCTGATAGAGCTCAAAGAGAAAACATAAATATGAAATGGATGTATGTAGGGACCTTCACATACTTGTGTGTATTGGATAATAATATAAAATTTAGCCAAGGAAAGGGCCAGACAGAAGGTAAAGGAGAACAGCAAAAGTGAGCCAGAGTTAAATAGGGTCCAGCATCTGTGCACTGACTTTGTAATGTCAGTCCTTGCTAAAACCAAGAAACTTCAGTGTGATTGCAAGGGTAAAAGTAAGAGGGTGATGGGCAGAAGCTAGGGGAAAGTAAATGCTAGCCTGAGTCTGGAGAAAATTGAATAGTTTGTAATGAGGGGAGGCAGGAACCACTGTCTAGATACACTGACTACTGTAGAGTGAAATATTTTGAATCTACATATATCCTTTTTCATACCACCATTAGCTAACTAAATCTTTATACCAGTCTTCATTGAGTATTATATACATTGACTCACAAGATTTTTAAAAATGTTATTTCTATATTTCAGAAAACCTATGTGAATAAAACAGGGCAGTTTGTACATATGAACGCAGACATATTAAAACACTTTGCACAAGATTTATACAAGCTCAAGCCAGACCAAATATGAGGGAGGAAAAGTGAGCACCAAGTCTCACTCCAAGTTGAGAAACTCTTGGCATTTTTCTGCGACTGGTAGAGTGTATGTTTTCATCAATGATGCAATACCTGCTACACTGACTCCACTCTAGGGTGAGCCCCGCGCCTAAAAATAGTTGGCCAACACAAATTGTGTTGTACTTCCTTTGGGGGTTGGGGAGAGAGAGAGAGAGAGAGAGAGAGAGAGAGAGAGAGAGAGAGAGAGAGAGAGAGAGAGAGAGAGAGAGAGAGAGAGAGAGAGATTGAGAGAGAGATTGAGAGAGAGAGAGAGAGAGAGAGAGAGAGAGAGAGAGAGAGAGAGAGAGAAGAAAATGGACACACATGAAATTGGGTGCATAGGGAGGTGGGGGGAGATCTGGTCGGAGTTGGGAGGATAAACATGATTAAAATCAACTGTATAAAATTCTCAAAGAATAAATTAAACATTATTTAAGAAGTAAAAAAAATCAATTAGCTTAAGCTACATGATATACATGTAAAAATTACACTAGACGTTTCTTGCTATCCTTTTTCTAAAGTGCTTGAATTCCTTCACCTCATATTCTGTAATATGTCTATCACCAGAAGCTTCATACTGTTACCATTAGAGAGGCGCTATGAAAACAAAGTGATAATTACTGGTAGGGTTCTAAAATGCACAAAGTTTCTATATGTGCTAATGAGATACCCCTCTCACTACAGTATTGGTTATACTAATTGCTGAGGTACTAACACCTGTGAAAGATTTTGATTCAATGGGGAGATATTAGGATAAGTCATCTCATTGTGATACAATTTATGTAGATAAGGAATGAATATATTCATTGTACTGTTTATTATCTACTGTTGTAAGTTAATTACCAGACAGAGTTTTAAATGACGAGGGCATTTTAATGCAAATTATTTTTAATAAAATTGAACAATATATATGTAGGAGTTTAACATAATTCATGCAGCCATTATACTTGGGGATGCTCAGCTTGTACTATGTGTGTCCTACAGAAGACCCTCAAAGCTAATAAGTCACCTGGACAGACCCCTCACTGTCTTTTGTTGCCTTGATATATATTTTCAAATATTTGAAAATGTTATAAACTCACCACATACTTTTTTTCCAGCCAAACCTATAATCTTTAAAAAGTCTTAAAGTTAAACCTGCTATTTGAATAATATTTTGTAAAATGTTCTAGAGAGTAAAAAGTGGCAAGATGTAAATAGGAAAGGACAATAAATACAATCTGTGTTCCTGGAAAGATATTAAATATGGACTCACGGAACTCAAGGTGAATTTAACTGTGGGTGCGAGGAATGAAAAAGGAGAGCGTTCGGGCATCTGGGCTGAAGTTTATACAAGTGCCAGTGGGCAGCAGAGCAATTTTGGTTCATTGATGTCTATTTTCTCTCTGAAGTAGGTGGCGAAATCATCTGTTGACTATGAGAGGAGGTGAAGTTTGCTGAGAGGAAAGAACCTAGTTCCAAATTGACAATCTATTCCATCTGGTGATTTAAGATTCCTTTTTTTATCCACGATGTTTTCCTGACTTAAAACATGTGTCTCACATTTGACCAGAACTATGCAATGTTACGAGTCAATTAGCAAAACGCTATTTTAATTGGGAATGTGTTCATAAATATGTGTACAAGCAACTGTAATTCTACGCACAGTTCTCTTACCTTGCTTATATAAGTGAATTTTTAATATTAACTTCTACTTGTTTAAATATAACCATCTCTTCCTATAATACACCAAGGATACTCTCAAGTTTTTTTATATACTTTTGTTTCTTTTTCCATGTTAAAATAATTGCATAAAGATACATGTATGTAAACACAGAAATGTCGATGTACTTATCTATTCATCTACCATCTGTATTTCTGCCTGCAAATACACATATGCAGTTCCATGGACACTTATTTTCTTTTCAGTATAGAAAGTCATGGGGAATCTTCAATTAAATTGGTAAGTTTTAAGATTTCCTTTTCCAGAGTTACATATTATTCTGAGAGACACTACGACCTCTTTTAACCAGCTTTGCTCTTTACCAATGAATTTCGCCACCACGAGCAAAAAGCAACTGATACTATTCTTGTCATTTTATCATCATGTATTCATGCTTTTATTTTTATGGGTATGTCTCAGGAAAGATTTAAGGTCAAGGGTATATTCAATATAGATTTCAAAGATGCTTCGAGATTGCTTTTAGAAAACCTCTAAAACTAAATTTCCAGGGAAAAGACAGCACTTTACCCAAAAGGCTTTGTATAGTAAGTGGCATATTCTCTCTTTTAAGAAAATCTTTTGTGGATCTCATAAATATAAGGGATCTTTTATTGTTTGTCTATTTTGCATTTTGCTGATGACTGAAGAAATTGAACATCTTATATGCTCTTTTGCTATTTAAAATAACTGTTCTATGAATTATTCAAATAATAGTCTTTGTCCATTTACTCATGCAGGCTTTTAGTTCTCTGATACATTTGTAAGGTTCCTTCGTTTGTTCGATTATATATGTATGTGTGCACAAATATGTGTGTGCACAAATATGTGTGTGTACATGTGCATCAGTTTGTGTGCATGAGTGTAAGTGTATGCAAGTGTATTCTTCAACGTTTATAATTTTTCAAATATTTTAAGACATGTTCACTTCCTAAAGGCCATGAAATTGCCAATTATTTATTTATTTATTTATTTATTTATTTATTTATTTATTTAACATCTGGATCACAGTACCCCTAGCCCCTCATCAAACAGCCCTTCCACCATTTATATTTTTGGTTGTGAGCCTAGCCTTTAACGGCTGAGCCATCTCTCCAGCCCCCTTCCACCATTTATAACTTCAATAATCCTCGATTCCACTAAGTGTCCTCTGAACTAGGACACTTTATGTAACTATTATGTCCTTCCTGTAGAAATGAAGATGCTACAGTTGAAATTCATCATCTTGCAAATGATCACCTGCATGTATCTGTTCATACCTAACAAGCAAAATGTATGCATTTACTTGATCTCCCATTGTTTGCGAAGACACTGGCCAACCTTCCCATAACCGGGTAATGTGGGTCAGACTTAGCTTATTCACAGGGTTCTTATGAGACTTAGCCTTGGGAATAGAAAAGGGCAGCTGCTGGTCAGTAACTTCATGATGAGAGTTGCTGTATCACAATAATGCTGGGTCATACATGGGAGATAATAAAGTTCTCTGAGGACTATAATCTGTACTGTTTTATAAAAACTTATATCTCCCATTTTCTGCCATTTCTTTTTAAAAGTTCTTCATATAACCTTAGTAACATCACATGCTTTCTCACGTATACAATCAGATTTTATTTCGAGCATGTATGTAAAATTTCAGTTAATATGCTTTTATAACAATCCTTTCCACCTGTAATAGGCAAAGAATTATATAACAATCATTTTATGCATTTTATATTTCATGTTCTAGAACTACTCAAAACATCTTAGAATGAATATGAGAAATCAGGAAGAAGTAAGGCAGGTGCCCACTCTATTGTGTGACAAAGGACTCACATTTATGTTGGCTTTCTAGATAATGGTAATGGTTACATTTCATGATAAACGACTCAAGCAGGAAACTGAGTTACTCAATATTTATGTTACTTCATTTAAAATTTCATTGGCCAGCAAATTTGGGCTACACCAATTCATCTTTAAATTTAATCTAATATGTTAACTAATAATCACAATTCAAATACTTTATAGAACCTCACAACTTTGTTAATATAGATTATCCTGGGAATAATAATTTATAGATTTTTCTATGACTCACTTAAGAAATACAATTGCTCAGGCTTGTAATTCTGTCTTTCTGAGTGGTCATTCTAACTGAGACCTTACATTCTTATTTTAATGTTATTCTAAGGAGTTATAAATTAGGCTAAAAATAAAAAGTGAGAAAATCAGAATTCAAAAAGTAAGTATATTTTCTCTTAATGAGAGGTTAAAAAAACACTATTTGACCTCTTTCTGCCTTTCCTTTTCCAATTTCCATTAAAGGGAATAAAGAGAAGACAGTGTCATCCCTTTTCTTCCTGGACATACAGGGATCTGCAGAGTACCATTGGCAAAGGACAATCGAGGAAGTTGTATGGGAACAAAGTGTAGGGTTGCTACGTGTTTACAGAATTGTTCTGTCAATGCCATCAGCTAACAGTTTAAGAACAATGATGAGCAAGGACTTTTCACCTAGAGTCTGAGTTTCTCATATTGTTGTTTTCTAGATCTGTGGCATCACACAGATGGTATATATATATGTATATATATGTGTGTGTGTGTGTGTGTGTGTGTGTGTGTGTGTGTGTGTGTGTGTGTATGAAACCATTTTAGCAGTTTAGGAGAAGAATTTATAACAGAATGCTGAGAGAGTGCAGCCATTTTCTACTGTTTCCATTCCCATTTCAGGTTTGTGGTAGGCTACTTTTGACATTGAGAGACTGTATAAACACCAGTGATAGTTTTACATTTAAATTTACTCTTAGATAGTGAAATTATCTGGAACTGTGAGCTATGACGAAAGGATTTTAAGTTATGCCGCTGAAGCTGAGAGGATTTCAGACTGGTAAAGGAGCTATAAGCAGTGTTCCTTAAAATGCTTCCCTCTACTTCTACAAATAATGTATGATACAGAAGAATCTTCAGCTCTTAAGTAGTTTTAATGCTCTTATTAATCAATTTAAGAGAAATTTTTTCCAAGTCTCTTTTCCCACCACTATTTTTTAGAATAGTAATTTTAAAGAGTCTAAAAATATGTGAGAACACTAATATTCCAATTATTAAAATGAATATTTATATACACCTGATATTAATTTTATATTAATGTTAAATAATATTTATTTAAGGGGTCCAGAACAGTAATCTTAATATCTAAAGGGAATTGATAATTCTTAAAAAAATTTAGTACTGAGAGTTTCTTTGGTCATTCTCCAAATGATCCCGAGTTTAGTATGTCATATTCCTAATCTTACTGGAGAATCACTTGGACACACACACACACACACACACACACACACACACACACACACACACGCACACACACGCACGCACATAGTGCCCAACGGTATATAACCCCAAATAGTGGCATAGTGACAGCTCACGATGAACATAAATTAACAAGTAAAAATGAACTACAAGTTTCTTTTGTGTAAAGACAGCACACTCAAAGGAAAAAGACAAGATGTGCTGTGTGAGGGGGAAAAATCTGGGAAAATCCCAATTACAGGACCCAAAGTGAGTCAGCCAATGCACCTAGTGGGTAAAGAGGCATATGTTGATTTGGTAAACACATATGAACAGCTTTTAGTTTCTCAGAATGAACTAATTTTTAAAATGTTCATTTTAGAGCACTGTTTCTGTCTATCTTGGTCGGGTCCACTGAACTATTTTAGTTGCCTATATTGCTGCAAATATTTTGGAGGGAGAAAATGTTTTACTCATCTTCATAATAATGAACATTGCAAAGCATTTGGGAATGCTGGTAACAATGGAATAAGATTAAGTAAGTAATAAATAGGAAGTCTTTAATTTTTCCTCCAATTCAACAAAGAAAATAGAAGAGTAGTACAGCACAAGAAATCTTTAAAACTCATTTTGAAATTAAAAGGCCAAGATTTATGAACACTTGAATTAATATTCTTTCTCACGAACTTAAATTATGCGTGTGAGGTTTGGAAAGCATAGGATCTGTTTCCACACGGGAATAATAAAGAATATATAATCAGACAGTCAATCAAGAGGTGTTATCAAAAGTATGAGAGGTCTTCACACAGATTGCCAAATTTCTGGCTTCAGTTGCAATGAAGTTTTTTAAACAGTGTTGCCAGGACCCTTTTCTCAAGTCCGTGGTTCAGACCTTAGCAGAATATGGTCAAAAGGATTTTGCCCTTAGTCTCAGCAACATCTCTACCTAAGGAGGGAGATCGGCCATAGGCCAGTGATGCAGTGTGTTAGGACTCTAATTGCAAGAAGGAATCTGTAAAAAGCCAGAGAAATTGCTCTAGAAGTGTAGAGAGAGATGGTGGTTGATATTAAAGGGAGCCAATGTAAATGCTCAGTGAAAAAAACACACTTTTATGATGACAAAGATTTATTTCATTTTTCTTTCTTTTTTTCATGACTAAGACTCTGTTTCTTTTGTTTCTAGAGAAGAACAGAAATCTGAAGCCAAAGACAGAAAAGTTCTGGAAATTTTACAAGTCAAAGATGCTAAAATACAAGAATTGGAGCAGGTTGTAGTAATAAGAATATCAAACCTTGTATTTACTTGACATTGTAGATCTTTAAAAGTCTTTGAAGTTTCTATTATATTATTTAGTAATAATACCAGGGTTGTGTGAAAGTATTGTTTTGAAATGCCTGTAGCCAATCTTTCATTATTTTACCATTTATTCCCAACTGTCTTCTTTTTTTTTAAATTTTTTTCTATCTTTATTTAAATTGGGTATTTCTTATTTACATTTCAAATGTTATTCCATTTCCCAGTTTCCATGCCCACATCCCCCTAACTCCTTCCCCTCCCCTTCTTTATGGCTGTTCTCCTCCCAATCCTCCCCCATTACCGCCCTCAACCCAACAATCCTGTTCACTGGTGGTTCAGTCTTGGCAGGACCAAGGACTTCCCCTTCCACTGGTGCTCTTACTACGCTATTTATTGCTACCTATACAGTTGGAGCCCAGGGTCAGTCCATGTATAGTCTTTGCGTAGTGGCTTAGTCCCTGGAAGCTCTAGTTGGTTGGCATTGTTGTTCAAATGGGGTCTCAAGCCTCTTCAGCTCTTTCAGTCCTTTCTCTGATTCCTTTAACGGGGGTCTCATTCTCAGTTCAGTGGTTTGCTGCTGGCATTGGCCTATGTATTTGCTGTATTCTTGCTGTGCCTCTCAGGGCAGATCTACATCCGGTTCCTGTCAGCCTGCACTTCTTTGCTTCATCCATCTTATCTAATAGGGTGGCTGTATATGTATGGGCCACATGTGGGGCAGGCTCTGAATGGGTGTTCCTTCAGTCTCTGTTCTAAACTTTGCCGCCCTATCCCCTCCAAAGGGTATTCTTGTTCCCCTTTTAAAGAAAGAGTGAAGCATCCGCACTTTGGTCATCCTTCTTGAGTTTCATGTGTTCTGTGCATCTAGGGTAATTCGATCATTTGGGCTAATATCCACTAATCAATGAGTACATACTATGTGTGTTCTTCTGTGATTGGGTTACTGCGCTCAGGATGATATTTTCCAGTTCTATCCATTTGCCTATGAATTTCAAAAGGCATTGTTTTTGATAGCTGAGTAATATTCCATTGTGTAGATGTACCATATTTTCTGTATCCATTCCTCTGTTGAAGGGCATGTGGGTTCTTTCCAGCTTCTGGCTATTATAAATGAGGCTGCGATGAACATAGTGGAACATGCGTCTTTGTTATATGTTGGGGCATCTTTCGGGTATATGCCCAAGAGAGGTATAGCTGGATCCTCAGGCAGTTCAATGTCCAATTTTCTGAGGAACCTCCAGACTGATTTCCAGAATGGTTGTACCAGTCTGCAATCCCACCAACAATGGAGGAGTGTTCCTCTTTCACTACATCCTTGTCAGCATTTGCTGTCAACTGAGTTTTTGATCTAAGCCATTCTGACTGGTGTGAGGTGGAATCTCAGGGTTGTTTGATTTGCATTTTCCTTACGACTAAAGATGTTTAACAGTTCTTTAGGTGCTTCTCAGCCATTCGGCATTCCTCAGCTGTGAATTCTTTGTTTAGCTCTGAACCCCATTTTTTAATAGGGTTATTTGACTCCCTGCGGTCTAACTTCATGAGTTCTTTGTATATTTTGGATATAAGGCCTCTATCTGTTGTAGGATTGGTAAAGATCTTTTCCCAATCTGTTGGTTGCCGTTTTGTCCTAACCACAGTGTCCTTTGCCTTACAGAAGCTTTGCAGTTTTATGAGATCCCATTTGTCGATTCTTGATCTTAGAGCATAAGCCATTGGTGTTTTGTTCAGGAAATTTTTTCCAGTGCCCATGTGTTCCAGATGCTTCCCTAGTTTTTCTTCTATTAGTTTGAGTGTATCAGGTTTGATGTGGAGGTCCTTGATCCACTTGGACTTAAGCTTTGTACAGGGTGATAAGCATGGATCGATCTGCATTCTTCTTCATGCTGACCTCCAGTTGAACCAGCACCATTTGCTGAGAATGCTATCTTTTGTGCATTGGATGGTTTTGGCTCCTTTGTCAAACATCAAGTGACCATAGGTGTGTGGGTTAATTTTTGGGTCTTCAATTCTATTCCACTGTCTATCTGCCTGTCTCTGTACCAGTACCATACAGTTTTTATCACTATTTCTCTGTAATACTGCTTGAGTTCAGGAAGTCCTTTTATTGTTGAGGATAGTTTTAGCTATCCTGGGTTTTTTGTTATTCCAGATGAATTTACAGATTGTTTTGTCTAACTCTCTGAAGAATTGGATCGTAATTTTGATGGGGATTGCATTGAATCTGTAGATCGCTTTTGGTAAAATTGCCATTTTTACTATATTAATCCTGCCAATCCATGAGCATGGGAGATCTTTCCATCTTCTGAGGTCTTCCTCAATTTCTTTCTTCAGAGGCTTGAAGTTCTCGACATACAGATCTTTTACTTGCTTGGTTAAAATCACACTGAGGAATTTTATATTATTTAGGACTATTATGAAGGGTGTCATTTCCCTAATTTCTTTCTCGGCTTGTTTCTCTTTTGTGTAGAGGAAGACTACTGATTTATTTGAGTTAATTTTATACTCAGCCACTTTGCTGAAGGTTTTTTTATCAGGTTTAGTAGTTCTCTGGTGGAACTTTTGGGATCACTTGAATATACTATCATATCATCTGCAAATAGTGATATTTTGACCTCTTCCTTTCAAACCTGTATCCCTTTGATCTCCTTTTGTTGTCTGATTGCCCTGGCTAGGACTTCCAGAACTGTATTGAATAAGTAGGGAGAGAGTGGGCAGCCTTGTCTAGTCCCTGATTTTAGTGGGATTGCTTCAAGTTTCTCTCCATTTAGTTTAATGTTAGGTACTGGTTTTACTATGTTTAGATATGGGCCTTGAATTCATGTTCTTTCCAGGACTTTTATCATGAAGGGATGTTGAATTTTGTCAAATGCTTTCTCAGTATCTAATGAGATGATCATGTGGTTTTTATCTTTCAGTTTGTTTATATAGTGGATTACATAGATGGTTTTCCATATATTAAACCATCCCTGCACACCCGGGATGAAGCTTACTTGATCATGATGGATGATTGTCTTGATGTGTTCTTGGGTTCGTCCAACCAACCTTTATTTTTCTCTTCTCACACTTCATATCTCTCCTAATTCCTATGCACTATTCTAATTTCAGGTTATTCTTAACTATGTTTTCTTTCTCAGCTTCTTTGTTATTAGTATTTTAACTATGTATAGTGGATATATTTCAACACGAATGTCAGCCTTTCTATAGTCAAACATTTATTAGCACTCTGCTATTCTCAGATTAAATTCATACAATGTAATTGCATTGAGTCCTTCATGCTTTCTGTTGTACTTACTATAACAGAACTTTAAGTCACTGATATGTTGTTACATCTCGCCTGCACTGTGCTGCGAAGCACAGGTGACAAATGTACATTTTTATTTATGCACACTTTTAGGTTTCACATGTGAAAATCTTAATATAATTTTTTCCCACCTGGCCTATTGCACTTAAAACACTCTTCTCCAATTCTATCAATTTGTCTGAAAGATCATAAGATTTAAATTTCCTTATGGGTAAATAGAACTGGAGTATGTACACACACACACACACACACACACACGCACACACACATATATATATATACATATGTATATATATATATATATATATATACATAATTTCATCCATTTCTCTCTTAGTGACTGCTACGGCTGACTTCAGACCTCACCTGGTAGCAATTGTGCAGTAGAAAGCACCAGCTTGAAGGTTTCTCTTTAATATGCTGCTTCATTTCCTTTGGCTCTCTGATTTATCTTACAGCTTGAAATTAAAACATTTATCATCTATTCATTTGACCAAGAGTTAGTTGCCAGAATATATAAAGAACCCAAAAACGTTTAAAAATAAAAAAGCAAGCAACCCAATTTAAAAATTGGCCAAAAAATTAGAGTAGGCACTTGCTAAAAGAAGAAATACAACCTCGAAAAAAATTATATCTATAAATTCTTGGTAGCATCAGCCATCATGAAAATCCGAAATAAAACTAGAGTGAAGTGTTATTCTACCCCACTTATGGTTAAAAAGAACCTGCTGAAGATGTGGCGAAAAGAACTTACTTGTGTCATTATTGAAAAACATGTCCATTAGTGCCTCTCTGGAGGAAAGAAGGGAGTTCACTGAAGGAACAGAACTACTGTATGACGTATAACATTTTAAGCAGAAGAGTGTGGATCAGCAAGGGTTCTGGGAACAAGGAAGGGAGATTTGGTGTTACTCATTAAACTTTGGTCCTTGTGGTTATTTAAATAAGAATGGCCCGCCATTGACCCATAGATTTGGATGCTTAGTTGCCACTATTAGGAGATGCAGCAGTCCTTGTTGTAGTGAGTATAGCTTTGATGGAGGAGGGGTAGCCTTGTTGGAGGAGGTGTTGCCCTCCTTTTTTAGTAGGTGTGGTCTTGATGGAGGAGGTGAGTCACTGGGGATGAGCTTTGAGATTTCAAAAGCCAAAGCCATATCCAGTGGCTCTTTCTCTTCCTGCTGCCTACAAATCTAGATGTAGAACTGTTAGAGCATCTCCAGCATCATGTCTGCCCGCATGCCGCCATGCTTCTCGACATGGTAATTATGGACTAATCCTCTGAATTGTAAGCTGATAAAATGTGTTCCTTTACAGGAATTGCTATGGTCAAGGGGTCTCTTCACAGCAATAGAACATTGACTAAAGTAGTCCTTCATTCCAACATTCCTACTTCATAGAAAGAACATAAACATGAACATCTCTAAAGGGATTTGTGGTTAATAATTCAGTTTGGGGTTGGCATAGTAATTCAGAGGTTTACTTCTCTTGAAGATATCATGGATTTAATTCTCTGTACTCATGGAAGTTCACACAAGTTCAAGTGTATGCAATAACCTCTTCTAGCCTTTGTGGGTTTCTGCATGCATGTGGTACAGATACTGATATGTATACATTAATATATACATTAAACAACCAAGTAACCAAGCAATATCTTTAAAAACATTCAGTTTCACATGAATTTCCTTTGACATAGCATAGGAATATTTGAAAAAAAAAATGACTAGAAGATATTTGTCTTCATGCCCAGGAGTTTGTTCACATGTAAGAGATTAAATAGATTCTTAGAATCTTTAATGGTTGGGAGTGATGACTTCAAAAGCTGAGAGATAAAGTCTGAATAATAAGAGAATGGAAATTTCATTTTCTGTCTACATGTGCCTTAATGTCTAGGATGTCTGGATGTTCACGTCTCCCTGTAGCATTATCTGTTGCCATCATCACATCAAAAAGAAAGTGGGAGGGGAGAGGCCTCTGGAAGATGATGAGGTCAGGAGGCTCTCCGTTCACGCACAGCACTAACAAGTTTATGACAGGCCTGGTGCAGCATACTTGCCCTTTTATATCAGGTAAAGGCAGAATGTAGCCCCTATGGGCACAGCAATAGATCTTTGTCAGAAACCTGCTGGTACCTTGATTTTTAGACACCCCAGTGCCTAGAACTATTAGAAATAAATCTTCATTGTTTACAAACCATCCTTCTTATGGTTTTTTTGGTTTTGTTTTGGCACAAGCTTAATAGACTGACATAGTTCAGGGCACTGTACTAGCTATTCATTTGTTATTTAATCAAGGTTATGATTGGAGTCCAGGGAAGATTATCACTTACTGAATGAAAACTCCGCACCCAAGGGAGAGCAAGCAGGGGGGAGGAGCCTTTTTGAAGGAAGCCATTTCAAAGGGAGAAATGTCAACTCTTACCTGAGCAAAAGGACCACGTTTGTCACTTCTGTTGACTGCGCACACTCTTTTGTTCTGACATGACAACAGAAGCTAACAGTTCTCTTTTATATTCTAGCCCAGAACCAAGAAATACCCTTTTAGTGTTGAGCAGCCCCTGCAATTGGCAAAGAACGTTTAGTTGATTGCTGCTTCCTGTGAAAACTGATTACCTCAGGTTTTTCTGCAGATCAGCTGCTGTGGACTCCAATCACTTTCAGAAACAGCTGTTGCCATGAGTCTCTCACAGGCAGGAGTGAGCAGAAATGGCATCATGCTGGGCAGAAAGGAAAGGAGATGAACAGTTCTCTTTGTGTGGAAGTGCTGCCCATGAAAGGAGCAAGGAATGTGTACGGAACTCAAGACCCAGGAAATTTGCTTCCTATACGATAGTCAGTTACTAAGAAAAGAATTCACAGGAAACTCACACTTAATTACTCTCTTTTAATCATGGATCTATGATATTTTAAAAGGCCATTACTAGACTCCGTTTCACTATCAGGGAGTGAATAACCGTGTTTCTACGCCAGGCTTATTTTATTAAACTGAATTGTGTCTAGTGCCACACATTTTCCAGCCAACAAAATAATTTCATTCTCTTTAGAATACTGAATAAAATTCCTTTGCATATATACATACACATATACATACACATATACATACACATATACATACACATATGCGTATATATATACATATAATATGTAATTATTTTCATAAGCTAGTTGACTTTGTGGAAGGCATTTTGGTTAATGACACCTCTAAACATTGGAAGTAAGCCCATCTTACAGATGTATCCCTGTGTCTTAGTGACTTTATCTGGGGCTGAGACAAAATAGCTGACTAAGGTAACTTAAAGGAGGAAGTTGTTATTTTGGTTTTGAGAATACAGTCTATCAGGACAGCTAGGTTCCAGGTAGCAGGAGAGAGGCAGCTGGTCACTTTGAATCCATAAGAATTAAGTAGAGCTATGGACACATGTTCCAGCTAAGCTTACTTTTCACTTTTTATGCAAGTGAGGACTATGGCCCAAGGGACAATGTCACCTTCTCTTTGGATCAGACTTTTCATCTCAATTAATCAGATCAAGGTAATCCCTCAGTAGTATTCACAGAGGTTAATCTAATGTAAACCATTACTCACAGGTGTCCAGAGGTTTAGCTCCTAGGGTGCTGGTTTTCAACCTGTGAGTCCTGAACCCCTTGGGGATCCAGTGATCTTTTCACAGTGGGGGGGTGTCACCTAAGATCATGAGGAAACACATATGTTTACATTCAAATTCATAACAGTAGTAAAATTATAGTTATGACGTAGCAATGAAAATAACTTTATGTTTGGGGTTACCACATTGTGAGGAAGTGTATTAAAGGTTCTCAGCATTAGGAAGGTTGAGACCCACTGTCCTAGAGGATTATAGATCCGGTTATGGTGGCGACCAATGTTAACCATCTCACCAGGCAACGTGAAATAGCAGCAACATCACTGTTATATAGCAACCTAAACAGTTCCTAACAATGCTGCACCTACCTAGTACCCAGAGAGAGGTAGCTCCTCTGGTCTGTTTTAATGTCAGGATCTGGTTGAATACCAGTCAGCGTTTTATGTGAAACATACAGTTTTCACAGACTGGCATTTAAATGCCAGGCTCTGCAATTAGCTTTGTGGAGAATTTTAGGATTCAAGGGATGCACTGGCCACACACTGGGTGAAAAATGACAGCTGCACAAAGGGATCCGGCAGACGAAACGTGGTGCCAATGTCTGGAGGAGATAATGCACATGATTAATAATTCTTTGCTTTTCTTATTTATACATGAGGTTTTATGATAAGTTCACAGTAACCGGATTCGAAATTACTATCCCAGCTACGGCCTTTGTTAGGGAAAAATCCTCCCTAATGCAAGATGATGTCATAATTCAAAGGCTCATTCTTTCAGCTATTTATGCGTTGGCTGACAGGCTCAGTAGGGAAGAAAGAGAGAGCATGAAAGAAAGATGATTATTTTGTCAGCTTGACTGGGAAGTGTATCGCAGCTAAGTTAGCAAGCACAGTCATAAAGAATCCTAGTTTGCAAAGTATGAGAGATTGTGAAAATTATATTCTTTTTTCTTGGCTTCACACCATCAGGATCTGCTGCAGTGGAGAAAAGCAGAAAGTCCCAGAAGAGCAAGTCTGTTTTCCTTGTTACTCCAGCTCATTACTGAAGTGGAAACTTATGGGTTCTTTGCAACGTCTGTTGGATGGTACCTTGCTGGGGAAACGCATGAGGGAATGTTTTGCTGAAGCCAACACAGGGGAGGGGATGTTCTGCTAAAGCAAGTAAATGAAAGGACACATGATGAAAGATGCTTTGCTAATGGGACACATGTGTTGGTCTGCCTAACACTGCGAAGATGAGCTGCATTTGTTGGGACTCTATAGAGAGAATCACACCAAAAACTTCTGGTGACGTGCTATGACTTCTTGCTACTTCCACGGATAGATGCATGTACTCAGGCCAGATAGTGCTAAGGCAAGACACGTGGAGGTCACAAGATGTTTGGAGAGAGTATAAAACATTTTGACAGAGAGTGACAGGGGCTGAGCTTACCTTGCTTAGAGTGCTAGCTGTGCAACACTTGTGGGTCTCACATCTTCACTGATCTTTGCTTCCTTGAGAAAGACACAGTTGAAAACTTTTCCTGGCATTCTCTATGGTCCTCCTGCTGACTCAAGCCAAATCTGAGGCCTGGCTGTCTCTGCAACGTAGTGCCACCACTGCTGATTCGTGTTTGCTCTCCTGACTCTACATAACTGGACTAGTGGTGTATTCACGAAGTGTTTGTGAGTGGATTGGACTACCACGGCTGACCTGTAAGCTAAACTGACAATTTCCAGACAACACAGATGGGAGTTGCTCCAAAGAACCTTTCTAAACAGGTCCATTTCCCTGTATCCTTTCTTTTCTACTACTTCTGATGGGTAGGGAGCTACAAGGAAGGTTAAAGAGTCTAAGGATCATCATTAACAATAAAGCTTGAAAAATTAAAGTAACACACCATCCCACAAAGAAATTATAAAAGAGTACCAAAAACATTGCAAATAAACAAACTGTATCCTTTGGGTATAATTAATGGTGAATTTACTTGATGGTGATTCATCTAACAGCCAATATTTGGGCCATTTCTGATTAATGATCTATGTCTTCAGCTAGACTAGATGCTTTCCTTAATCCTAATACTTCAAGCCAAAGGAGTATGTGTGTGTATATCACACAAATAAAGTATAAACGACACCTTGTTTTCCTTATTTGTGCAGTAGTCATCATGGGAGCAATTTTCAAAATAGGCCTCGTTTCTATTTGTAAGCAAAGGTAAATCAGGCATTATGAGGCAACCTAAAATTATCTTTTCTTCATATCTCCTGAGTTAACATCAAATCCATTAAGGATTATACATTAGTGTGCTGATTCTTAGTGAAATATAAAAGGCTGCAGATTGGTTAGTAAGTCACTTATCCACTGACATCCTTTCTCTCCTCCAAATAGTGAAATATTATCATAGCTGCTGGGAAAGGTAGCAATTTGATGAGTAAGTGATTGGGAGGACCAATGCTATAGCTGTAACTGTCTCATGATGCCTAGTCAAGAAGCATACAGGCTTGTTGATCATCACAGAATTTTCTGTCAGGTTCCACTAGATTTATTTTAAATAACTTGTGTGAAATCTTTCCAGAAGCACAGGTTAAGAGGGTCTGGTAGTATGAATGTGCTTGACCCATAAGGAGTGAGTGATACTGTTAGGAGGTGTGGGAGGAGGTATGTCACTGTAGGAGTGAGTTGTGGAGGTCTTCTCCTGTGTTCAGGGTTCTCCTGTTGCAAAAGAGGGTGTCTTCTGAACTGCCTGAGGATGACAGTCTTCTCCTGGCTGTCTTCAGATCAAGATGAAGAACTCTCAGTTCTGTCTCCAACACCATGTCTGCCTTCAGGCTGCCATACTTCCTGATGTGAGGATAATGGACTAGTTCTCTGAAACTGTAAGCCAGTTTCCTTTATAAGAGTTGGCTTGTTTATGGTTTCTCTTTACAGCAATAGAAGACCTAAAAAAGGGACAGAAGAGCTATCAAGGGCTTTAAAAAATATTTTGCCTTAGAGGCTCTGCTCCAAAGGCAACTAGATAACATGGAGCATGTAATGTTTCTAATTTAAAATTTTGATAATATATATCCTGATAGCAATTTCAGCTTTGTCTCTTTTTATTTGACATTTCATCTGCAGTGTACATATAATATTCAGTTCACAGGGATGGTAGTGTCTAATATCAGGCTTGACTCTTGAAGATAAAGGGTCTTGCCTTAGGCTCTCAGAGTTTTCAACTCACTTTTCTTCTACTCTCCTAATGGAGAGCTGGGTACTGATAGAGTGTTGCAAAACTGTACATGAAGACCTTGTTTCCAGTTAGCATCATTGAGGACTCCACTCTAAAATAAATCATTGTGTCAAATCAACAGTTCAAACTACTTTAGCACCATTAAGCAATACCAGAATCAAAATGAACACCTTATTGCTATGTTTTATATTTTGGCACAGGGAAGAATTTTTTTATCAGATTATGACTTAGAATATAAATGCACAGTCATACTAGCATTTCAATTCATAAAGAAAAACACCTTGCCAAAGTATTGCCATTTACATTCAAGTTCAAAACAAGGACTTAGCTATATCATGGCCTAAGTAAGACAATGTATTTCTCCCTTCTCCATCATATTGAAGATATGTCCCTGGTTTAGCCTCCAACACTGATACTATTAATTTTATATGCTAGCTTTAACACCCAAAAGAGGCATCGAGGCATTAGCACTGATATCCTATCAGTTTGGGCCAAACATATTGATGAAATCTTAAACAGCCAAAAGGATTTCTGCCTTTTTGTGTTTGCTTTGATATTGAACATATTTGGCTCAAACTATATTAAAATATTCCCTTAAATATTTAATTCTGCTTGTATAATTAATGAGTTCTCATATTTTATAAGTTTAAATCCCTTAAGAATTTAAAAATGTATTTTTAGCTAATCAAATCCTTTCAAACAGATTTGTAAAATTATGAATCTTGCCTGTCAACATTTCCTAAGTGCTTTTGACAATGGGAACACCAGACAAATAGCAGTCATCAGGGTAATCATGAAATTTGTTCTCTCAGTGAGTGTGCTTAACTCTCTAACAGCATGTTAAGACTAAATTTGAGTCCTTATATTACAAAATAAGTATCTTCTACTTCCTTGGGGAAAAAGATTCTTTTATTTATTTATTTATTTATTTTTACTGCAAAACAACATTGCACTTGTGTGTGTGTGTGTGTGTGTGCATGCACATATATACATGTGATCAAGGTTTGAGTGTCTGAAATGTGTGTTTGGGTCCTGTACTAAATATCACTTATAATTTTTTTGTAATTTTGTCATTTCAAGAATCCTGTGGAAGGGAACTATATTAGATTATACTTTTGAGCTTAGCATTCCCCTCCCCCACAAAACAAAATTGTATGAAGATTCATTGAGGTTGCATTTTTAAAATTAATTCTTTTTTAAAAATGATTCCACATGGAGAGGTTTAATGGGAGGATGAGACAAGGGAGAGGGACAAGAGAAAGACGAGTAGAAGAGGAGAGGAGTAAAGAGTGGCCATGAGCACCTGGAGGGAAGGGGGAGAGGGGAATGGGGAGAGAAGAGACAAAGGGAAAGAGGAAGAGGAAGAGCAAGAGTTAAAATTAATTCTTATTCATCAAACAGTAGAATTCTTAGATATTGATTTCCCCCAGTTTGTTTCACCATTCTCTCACGGAGTGACAGATGAGATGTTAATAGTTGTAGCAATCGCATACACAGAAATACACACGGATGCAAACATTTTATAGCCTTTCCAGTCTCTCTGGAAAATTACCAATAAGGGTAAATGCTAGGTCATCTTTAGTTTTTAGGAGCCAGACGTCCTGTGGGCTCATTCAATTTTGTATCCAAATTACCATAGAACAGAACCCTGGAGCATCATTGCCAGAATTCAATGTGATATTTTGAAGAACTACAGATTCTAACAGGGAAGAAGATTTAAATTCATGATTTTTTTGTCTGCAGTTCCCTGGTGGCAACTGTTCTTGAGCATCTTTTCATGTTTCCAACTATACTGAAGAGATCAGTTGAGCAGGCTCAATCTGTTTCGAGAAAGAGCCTATCTCCTCAGAGTTCCTGTTCTTTCTCTGGAGAAGGCCTCAGAGAGATCTAGAAGCCCAGTCACTGTCCCCCACAATCACTCACAGCCCTGTCCTACGGGACAAGTTCCATCAAGGCCATTCTTTTGTTACCTCCAGTGTTGTCAGTTGTCACAGAATACCCCTGAGTTCCAGGCTAGTTCTTATTTCTGGATTCCATTTCTTTTAGGCTCTGCACATGATCTATTATACTGATACCTGTATCTAATGTATAAAATACACTTTGTGAAATTCATCATCACCACACTATAATAGTCTTTAATATCCTTAAGGTGCAAAAGTAGATTTTGTGCTGTCTAGTGTCTTGCATTTTCCTGAGAACACCTCTTCAATATTCTCTTCAAGTGTATTGCTGGATTTTCATTCCTCAGCTCATGTGTGCCTCATTATGAAGGTTGCATAATGACATCTTTTTTTCTTTTGTTTCTTTTGTTTGTCATCTCTCCCTCATTCCTACAGGAGTGACCTTTAGTCATATACTGACCTTGCTCACTTCCTGTATTTCTCCATGGTTTTACCTTCCAAATCATTGTTCTTTTTTGGCCACTACTCTTATGTTGATTCTTAATTTCAAGAAAAATAAGGATGAGCCTTCCTTATGAGGTGCAGCCATGGCTCTGTGTTATAGTGACCTGTATTCCATTCTCCATGAGACCTAACTAATAGGGCTCAGACATTACCCAAAGCCAACACCTTTGAAAATGTATTCATCTTTGACCCATGTTTATCTTACTATTGTATTTGGATTTCTTACCACCCAATTTCACATATGTGAATATTCCCATTATCAGTACTTTAGTTCCATGAAATATCCCAGCCTTTGACTTGATTACCTCTTCGGTGCCTCCCATTTTAATGTTGTAACTTCTTATATTACCATGCTTATTTCATTGCCTACTCTCAACACCCTTAACCTTCCAATGCATCTTTAGGTCATCTAACATATAACATAGTCCTGATTGGATGGAAAACTCTATTGTGCTTCTTTTGGATGAAGATTACTGGATAATATAAACCCATTCCTTTGATCTCTATTTAAATTCATGGACACATCATTTCAGGTGTTTGCATTTGACATGTAACAATGGCATATGTCTTTAGTATATTGGTTACAACTTCTTCAAGAAACTTCTGAGACTTGTTCACAGACCCAGCCTCTGAGGAGAATACCTTCTTTCCTATCTTCGGAAAACATTTAAACATCAAAAGAAGCTTGAAGAGATAGCCACTAACCTTTTCTCTTTCTAACAGAATCTGGTCTGCATATTCTGCACTCTGTTGTCATATGGTGAAGACACTTGACCATAACTAACTACATGACGATTATCCTACAATTTCTATCAAATTTCACCATATGTTTTTTCATTTTAAGTAAAATAAAAATACCTCACATCTATGGACACTTTTTTCTACCCATTTCTTCTCTACTTCTCCGTAGTTTCATTTCCTGATGCTATGATCAACTATCTATTTTACATGCTATTGTCAATATGGTATTGATAAAAGCAACTTAGGGAAAGGCATTTATTTTAGCTTAGAATTCCAGGTTACTGTCAATTATAGCAGGGAAGTCAAGGGGGTAGGAACTTGAAGTAGTCTCAGGACATCTTCAATGAATGGAGTAACATGTGCATGGTGGTTCTTGGCTCTCTCTCCTCTATACTGGCTAAGATCCTTTGCTAAGATGATGGTTCCACCCACAGTGGGAAGCCACTTCCACATTCTATAGCACAGACATTCTCCCAAGCCCTTCTCTTAGATGAGGAATGTCTGTCACGTTGACAGCAATCACTAAGCACTATGTTTTTATAGCAAAGTATCTAAAGAATTGTTAGTAGCTCTCATCTCTCATTCTTTCTGAGAAATCTCTTTCTTTACCTGTTGACAGGTTTATGACTGATATCCTTAGACCTAAGTATAGAAAAATGTATAAATTTTTAAAAATGTGAATGTATTATAGCATAGAAGATTTTAGAAATCCCAACCTCGAATTATGTCTTTTTCATAGTTTTAAACAGCGTGACTGTAAAGAACAGACATGTGACTGAAGGTGATATATTGAAAGAGGGACATAGTACTGTTCTCTATGCAGATTCTTCTCTGATTTCATTTCCTTCCAATAAAGAAGAGACAGCTGTCACCTGAGAGCCTTTAGTGTCCTCTCATCCCTGTGTTATGAGCTATTTCAGGGAAAAGGTAAAAGCAAGACAGAGCTCTGACTCTTATTTCCTGCACCCTGGTGTGGGGTAGGAGTCACTGCCCTCACCAAAGATCACTAGTGATTTGATGCTGTTAAAAACATGGCCAACCATACATGCAGAGCTTGCGATTTTCAATCCCCACTTTAGTATCTGTTTCTAGTTCTTCCATAATACTCGCTTCAATGAACATACTCCATAAGAGCTAGATTGATTTTCTAGGTATGACGTGGACCCATGCAGACTTGTCAGTGGCAACAGGTCCTAGGAAGCTGTCTGGAGGAAAACACAGCAGAAAGAGAAAGAAGTGAGTAAGCAAACAAAACCATATCTCTCTTTTTAGTCTCTGCAATAAGAGGTTGACTAATGAGCTGGTGAAGATTTATTTATTTATTTATTGTCAATGTAATACAAGGTGGAGTTACCTAGGAAAAGGAAGAACCTCAAAAGGAAACATCAATTGATTAAAAGCCTCCATCAGATTGTCTATAAACAACTATTTAGGCTTTTTCTTTTCTTCTTCCTTCCTTCCTTTCACTCTTCTATTCTTCTTTTTGTTTGAATGCAAAAGATTCATATTGATATGACTTATATACAAATCGTATACTCAAATTTTGTGCTCTTCTGCATTTTGTTTTAGAAGTCAAATTATTTTCTTTATTCCTTTTCCTTATTCATATTCAAAGAGAATTGTCCTAGCCTTTTAGCATCCATTCATCTTGAGTCTCTGACGAAGGCCATTTAGAGGGCTAACCTAGACTTCGTCTTATTGTTAATCAAACATTATTTATTTGATTAATTTTCAAATGTTGTTAATCAAATTTAACAAACTCAATGAATTTGTTAGAATTCATTGCCTCTTTTTCGTTCTTTGTTATTGTTACATATACATGTAAAAACATAAATATATAGATATAAGTATGCACTAAAACTACCAGTATTAATTTTTCTTTGATTTACAACACTGTTCTTTTCAAAATTCAAGATCAAATAAATTTCTGAGAAGTAATGTTTTTTCCAATGATGTTTGAATATATTCATGATGAGTATTATGGTAGCTAATGTGCAGACAATACTCACAATATCCCATCTCTTCATGCTTAAGTGAAGAATGAATTATTACATAGGGGATAGGTTTGATGGGTGAAATGGAGACTTTTACTGAAATAGTTTAAGAGTACCAGAGCTCCACTGTATTAGTGACCATAGGCGACTTCATTGCCGATGTAATTGTTGATGGGAAAATTGGATCACCTAACTTCTAAGTATACACAAGGCCAGAGCAGTATGGGAATAAAGTATTCGTATTAATATTGATACATGAATGCTCATCAAGTAATGATGGCAATAAAGCAGAAAGTCAATCTATCAATTCAGTTTATAAAAATCGATATGCTAACGCGAGAGCGAGGAATTCATCTCTTTTTTTGGCAACACAGGGATGACACAAAATGAGAATTCAGGTTAAGGGCCTAAAGTAAGTATTCCCCCGATACATTAGAGAATGAAACATCTACTCACCGGACATACCCAGTGCATTAATAGAAACTGTAAGTTTTATGGACTGTAAATTATCCTAGAGAGCAGCAAAGTTTATTGTTACATATTCCTTTTCTGGCACACTCTCAGATTTACAGTAAGCTCCCAGTAAATGCATCTTGCTGAGAGAAATACCAGGTAAATGGAGACTATTCATAGATGCTCACACCTTATTACTAGAAAGGACCTCATCTGTTTGTTTGTGTCAGCTAATAATGCTTAACCTTGGTTCCTTAATTGAAAAAGTTGGAGAGCGTTTGAAGAATGTTATGAGCTCACTTGCAGAGGTGATTGTATTGATTGGACGATTGTATTGATTGGAGGGAAGCTCAGCATACTATGTTGTACACAGATTTCAGTTAATTCATGTACACAAAAACTATAATTTATACCATTTTACCAAGGAGGCAATCACAAAACAATCAATGTCAAAGGTCACTTGTCTTATTCATACCAGAATATTGCTGGTGTCTAGACTCTGATTGATGGAACAGAGAGGTTACACTGCTTTGAAAATTGTTCACATGAGAAGATTGGGTACATATAGGGCCAGTCACAGGAGAGGAACACTGTAGTTACAGATGTGCAAATGTGTACATAGGTGGCTTTCCGTGTGTTCTGGAGACTAAACTCTAGCCCTGGTGTTTGCAAGCCATTGTACCATCTCCTCTCTTGCTGATTTTACTGTATACTTTTATAGGTATCACCATGGTTAGAAAAGAAGGAAAGGCCATCCTGAGACTGCCCCACCTGGGGATCCATTCAATATGCAGCCACCAAACCAAGTCACTATTGATGATGCCAAGCAGTGCTTGCCGGCAGGAGCCTAATATGGATGTCTCCTGAGAGGCTCTGCTGGAGCCTTATTGATACAGAGTAAGATGCTTGCAGCTAACCATCAGACTCAGCATGGGGGACCCCAATGGAGGAGTTAGAGAAAGGACTGAGGAGCTGAAGGGGTTTGCAACCCTAAAGAAAGAACAACAATATCAACCAGCCAAGCTGCCCACCCCCCACCAGAGCACCCAGGGACTAACCCACCAACCAAAGATTACACATGGGGTCGGGCTTATGACTCCAGCTACATAAGTAGCAGAGAATGGCATTGTCTGGCATCAAGGAGAAGCCAGTGGTCCTGTGAAGGGTCTTTTCCCCAGTGTAGGGGAATGCCAGGGTGTCAAGGTGGGAGTGGGTGGGTGGGAGTGGGAGCATCCTCGTAGAAGCAGGGGAAGGGGGTTGGGATGGGGGAATGAGTAAGGGGATAATATTTGAAATGTAAAAACATAACTTATCCAATTAAAAATATCATCAAGAAAAATGAAAATATACTTGCTTTTATTTTCTCTTGGTTATAATTGGTTAAGATTAATTCTATGAACTACATACAGTGTAATCTTTTCAGGTGAATGACTCATTTGTGTTTGGGACAAACTTCCAATATGTAACAGTTGAATATTATATTTTATACATGTTTGCTAGATCCATTTTATGTTGCTTTCTCACTGATTTTTTTTTGTCTTTACTATCTATCTCTTACTGAATGTAACATACCTAGGTCTCTGTAATTAATATGTTGCTGTATTTTGTCTCTTAGATCTATTAGTCACCTTAAATAATTATATATTCTGTCATGATATTATATTAAAATTTTTATATCATCTTGGTCAATGACCATTTTTTACATTATGTAATGATTTTGTCCTTGATTATAGTTTTTATATAGTTTTTTATTTTTAATTTTTATTTCTTTATTTGCATGTCTATCTGAAAATATGACATATGTCTGGACATGACTGCAGAAAGCAGGAGAATGTTTTATACCCTTTGAAGCTTTTGTTACAGGTGGTTGTGAACCACTTGACCTGAACCACACTAAAAACTGAAACTGGATCTTCTGGGAGATCAGCACGCACTCTTTACAACAGAATTATCTCTCTACCCCAAAAAAGCTTATTTAGGTTGGATGTAATTATAATCTTGCTTTTCTTCTTAGTGTACATTAGCATGAGTTATCTTTCTATATCCTTTGATTTTTAGCCTACCTAAGCTATACAATAAAATGAAAATCTTGTTGGAATTATATAGTTATGTATCTCAAAGTATTTTAGACCCATTCAATCATTCTATGTACTTTTTGTGGAGAATTTAATATCTTTAAATTTAAAATGATGACTGACAAAATGAGGATTGATAACAGTTCAGTTTTGGTACTTTTTTGTTTCTAATAATTTTGAAATATTTTGATTTTTGTTTTAATAATCTTTGTGATGTAAGTTTTTAAATGATACTTTAAAAGACTTACCAGTTTAAATTATGTGCATATGTATGTGAGTGTGTGCATGCACATGTGTGTGAGTATATATCTGTGCTGTGAGTGTATATGTGTGTAGTGTGTGTGTGTGTGATAATGTGTGGTATATGATGTGTGTGAGAGTGTATATATGTGTTGTGAGTGTATATGTGTGTGGTATGTGTGTGATAGTGTGTGGTGTATGATGTGTGTGTGTGAGTGTATATATGTGTTGTGAGTGTATATGTGTGTGGTGTGTGGTGTGTGATGTGTGTGTGTGTGTGCGTGTGTGTGTGTGTGTGTGTGTGTGTGTGTGTGTGCGTGCGCCTATGGAAATCTAGGGCATCTGAAAACACCAGACCAACCCCAAACAAAGCACGGAAGCTACGGTTATAACCTTCATAGAAGGGAGAAAAGTGACATGAGCAACTACATTAATATTAAATATTCAAAATTTGTGTGTACTATTAGCTTTATGATGAGTTTTGTAAATTTATATATTTCCATGTGGCTAATTTGTGCTCTTAAGTTTCAAATTAAAGGAGACATGCTAACATTTCTCATAAGATGCAGGAGTCCTAAGAATAAATGCCATTGGATTGTTTGGGATTCTTGTTATGTACTTTTCTTTGTAAAGGACAGCTTTGCCGGGAATATTACTATTGTTTACTGTCAAAGGCCAGCTCCATCATCCAGAGTAAACTGAGGCAGGGCATAGTGTTAGCAATTAATCACACACCTGACCTTTCCCTAAGGAAACAAAGCTTTATTCTCTGGGGCCTGGCAAGGAGATCCCTGGTCTGGTGAAAAGAGTGAAGGACATACACACACACACACACACACACACACACACACACACACACACACACACACACTCTTAATGGATGAAGCAAATTTAAACAAGTTCCAACCACTTTACATATATACATACACACATCCAGACACATTTGGTGGGTGGAGCAAAGCTACAATTTACTTATATATACATATATGCACATATATACAAATGCACATATAAGCATACACACACCCATATACACATATACATATATTACATATACATGTATACATATGTACACACACACACACATATAATATTCATGTTTGGTGGATGAAGCAAAGCTCCAGTGACAAGCTCCAATAACTTTCCTTTTTTCTCATAGCCTTTTTATACCATATAAAAGAAAAATTTCTATATAAGAAAAAGATTACTGCATAGCCATAAGTTATGTATTCTTCAAAAACAATCACTGTAAGATCATATTCTTCAAAAACAGATTAAAATCGTTACACAAAAGGATTATTGATTAGGAATTCTTCTTTTGAAACTCTTATCTAAATAAACATTTCCCATCCCTTCCATACCCTTCCACATGCCTGCATGCTACCATGATGATAATGGACTCACCCTCTGAAACTGAAAGCAGACACCCAATAAAATGCCTTCTTTTATAAGAGTTCCCTTGGTCATGGTGTCTATTCACAGCCATTGGAGAGTGATTAAGTCAGAATTCCCCTAGTGGAGATATTTTTCATAATTGATAGCTGCTGGGAGAAGAGAAATCCACTTTTTTCAGTGAAGTGTCATTGGGAACATCAACCACATTTCACTAGTGTTATGCTTGGGAGTAGTTTGCCAACACAAAACAGACTCTATATGGTTTGTGTGTGTGTGTGTGTGTGTGTGTGTGTGTGTGTAAGTCTATTTCTTTTTTTCTTTCTTATTTCATTCTTTCTTTCGAGACAGAAAGAACATGAGTTTTGGTAAGTGTGTGAGGGGCTACTGGAGGAGCAGAGGGTAGGGAAAAACAAATAACAAATATATTGCATAAAAACATTAAGAACAAAATAAAAATATTTCCACACTTAGCTACCATTTGGCAAAAACAGAATTTGTTTTTACAGGGAGATAATTGAAATGAAGAACTTAAAGAATATATCTTGAAGTGGATGGAAAGTGATGTGAACTTGGAAATTTGGAGAGAGGAATAGATGCAAACTTGGTGAGCTGAATGTAGGAGGCAAAGAAGGGCACTCATTAGTAGCATACAGACTGTGAAGGTGCCAAAGTACTTGACTGGCATGAGAAGTCCTTGGGTTCAATCTCTAGCCTCTCCTCAAACAGTTCATAAGAGAAGCACCTTTTTCTGGATGAACCTTTGTTGGGGTTTCATCTTTTGCTTTTTATTGTAAGGGTAAATCCTGACCTCCAAGGCCAGGTTGACCCCAAGGAGGAGAGAATCTTCACATACACAAAATGATGCCATATGTACATTCTCCTTAATTTCAAACTATAGGTTGAATAAAGAAGCCAACAGCTTATAGCTGGGCAGAGAGAGGCAGGCAGAGTTTTTGTTCTCAGGCTTGGGGTCTGCAGCAGGACCATGAAAAGGGAGAAGGAAGTAGAGAGAAGAGAAGACACTATGGGTTAGGAGAATCATGTTAATATGTCCATGAGGGCTGGCTAATAGAAGTTAAGAGCAGCCCAGATAAAATGCGACAAGTCATATCTTGGGGTTATTGATAGAGAAATAGAAATAAGAGCATAAATGGTAGATATTTGCCCAACTCTAGTGCATTTAAGGCTTAATATAAATATAAAAGCTCTGTGTCTTTTATTTGGGAACCAAATGATCAAAGATGGGGTAGAAATGCCTGATTGAGATTAAATATTTTCTACAACAAACTTTGATGAAATTCAGGGTTTTATGAGTTCTCATTATCTTCTGTTGTGCTTAAAATAGCTGGAAACTAGGGAGGTTTGCCGCTTGCACTTTGGCTTTAGGCTACATCTACCAACTCAATTATTTCTTAAGTGTTGCATGGAGATAGTTCCATTATTTTGCTTGGTGATTTTAATGAAAGCAGGTGAACATCAAGAGGTAATGTTTCTCTCTTCTAAAAATTAAGAACACGATTTTCTGTGCTTGGGGGTGTATATTACGTCTAAATGATTTGTTTAATAAGCACAGGATTTACTAACTCTTGCTTTCAATGTGCAGCTTATTTCTCTAGAGAAATACACATTGCTGATCTTTGTGAAACAGAATTGCTATTTCGTAAGACAGGCCTGTGATGAATAACTGCTTTTTGTCTTAGAGAATTAAAATGTTTGCCTAAACTTTGGTATGCCTTTTAATCTAATCTTTTTTTCTAATATAGAACCCAGGAAAACTAATATCACACTGTGACCTACTAAAGGAAAAACAACTCTCTCTCTCTCTCTCTCTCTCTCTCTCTCTCTCTCTCTCTGTGTGTGTGTGTGTGTGTGTGTGTGTCTGTCTCAGTGAGACAGGGTCTTATTCAGTGTTTGAAATTTATTAGGTTGTCAAGAATGACTCTGAACTTCTGATAATTCTGTCTACACTTTTGAGCGCTAGAATTATAGTCCTGTATTATCTGAAATTTGGTTTATATGATAATAGACACTAAGTTTAAAGCTTTATGCCTGCTGGGTAAACACACTACTAGATCAACTGCTTCATATATCTTGTCTGATTAAGCACCTAAGAGTAGTATGTTGATATTAAGAGGTGTTGACATATACAAGAAAAAAAATGAAGTGAGTCTCACTGTATGAGAAGCTATGCTGATGAGTAGCCTCAAAAACAAAACAAAATGAAGCCAAACAAGAAAAGAGATAAAGAAAGAAATTAAAGACTTTCTAGAATTCATAGAAAATGATGGCACAACATACACAGTTATATGGGACACAATGAAAACAATGCTAAGAGGAAAATCTGCAACACTAACTGCCTCTATTAAAAACTGGGGCGTTCTCATACAAGCAATCTAAAAGTATACCAGAAATCTCTAGAAAAAGAAGCAAACACACTGAAGAAGAGAAGAAGTCAGGAAATAATCAAAATCAGGGCTGAAATCAATCAATCAGAAACAAAGAGAACAATACAAAGAATCAGCAAAACGATGCTGGTTCAGCAAATAGAATTGGTTCTTTGAGAAAATCAACAAGATAGATAACCCCTTGCCAAATTAACCAACAGAGAGAGAAACAGTATTCAAATAAACACAATCAGAAATGAAAAGGGAGACATAACAGCAGACACTGAAGAAATCCAAAGAATCATTACGTCTTACTTTAAAAGCCTGTACGAAATTGGAAAATCTTAATGAAATGGATGATTTTATAGACAGGTGTCACTTACCAAAGTTAAATCAAGATCAGATAAACTATTCAAGCAGACATATAATGCATAAGGAAATAGAAGCAGTCGTTAAAATCTCCCAAACAAATAATCCCAGGGACAGATGATTGTAGAGCATAATTCTATCAGACCTTTGAAGAAGAGTTAATACCAACACTCCTCAAACTATTCCACAAAATAGATACAGAAGGAACAGTCCCAAATTTATTCTTTGAAACCATAGACACCCTAATCCCTAAACCATACAGAGGCACAACAGAGAAGAATAACTTCAGACCATAATTTCTCTTGTGTACATTGATGCAAAAATACTTAATAAACTACTTGGCAACTGAATTCAGGAACATGTCAACAACATCACCTACCAGGATCTTTTAGACTTCATCCCAGTAATGCAGGGATGGTTGAATATACTAAAATCTATGAATGTAATCCACCAATAGCCCACATCAAATTAAACCAAGAGAAACTTAAAGCAAGTCCATTAAAACCAGGGATAAGACTAGGTTGTTCACTCTTTCCACATTTATTCAATATAGTACTTGAAGTTCTAGTATAAGAAAAAAAAAGCCAAACAACTAAATAAAACCAAGGAAATAAAAATTGGAAATGCTGAAGCCAAAGTGTTAGTGTTATGGATGATATGACAATCTAGATAAGTTACCCCAAAAGTTCTAGCAGAGAACTCCTACAGCTGATAACCACCAGCAAAGTAGCTGGACCAAAGTTAAAAAAAAATCAATAGCTTTACTGTATACAAAGGATAAATAGGCTGAGAAAATAATTAGAGAAACAATTACATTCACAATATTTTGGTGTAATGATAACCAAGAAAGGGGAAGACTAATAAGTCAAGAAAGTCAAGAAGTCAAATCTCAGAAGAAAGAAATTGAGGAAGATATCAGAAGACAGAAAGATCTTGCATGCTCCTGAATATGTAGGCTTAACATAATGAAAATGGCCATCTTTTCATAGATTTATAGATCCAATGCAATTTCCATCAAAATTCCAACACAATTCTTTATAGACCTTGACAGAGCAATTGTCAACTTCATATGGAAAAACAAAAGTCCATGATAGACAGAACAATTCTGAACAATAGAAGAACTTCTGGAACTATCATCTTCCTAACCTGAAACTGTTCTACACAGCAATAGTAATAAACACTATAGTGTTGGTATAGGAACAAACAAGTTGATCAATGGAATAGAATGAAAGTCCTAGAAATAAACCCATACACATAAGGACACTTGATTTTTGACAAAGAAGGCAAAACCATGCATTGGAAAAAGAATATATTCTACAAATGATGCTGGCCCAACTGCATGTCAGCATGTAGAAGGATAAAAATAGATCTATCTACCACCCTGCACAAAAGTCAAGTCCAAGTGGATCAAAGACCTCAATGCAAAACAGGATACACTAAATTAAATAGATTGAATGAGGGAAATATTGTTGCGATCAAACATATAGGAGCCCATTTCCTGAACAGGACCCCGATGGCTCAGACTTGAAGTGTAAATTTCTGCTTGTGTTATGTGATGCAGACTCACATGATGTTTCACTGAGGCACCACCTATTAGAGGACATGTGACATTTATAGAGAGTATAAATGGGACTCAATGTGACGATCAATGTGATGATGCCATACCTAGTGTTATAACATTTCACTGGTCTCCTGTCTTCACTTTGTTTAGAGAGGCAGGGAAAAGATTTTTTTCCTGGACTCCTGGCTTGTTCTGGTCACTCCTGCTGATTCATGTCATGTAGAGGCCTGACAGTTTCTGTTTGATCATGCTGCCATTACTGGTTCTTGTTTCATGACACTATTGTAATGGACTGCCGGTATCTTGAGAAACAGATTGAATTTACTCCTAAGAACTCCTTTAAAAGAGGGATCTCATTGTCTTTTTAACCATCTCTTCTCCCTTACCTACAAACAGTGAGTTAGAAGAGGGTCAAAGAATTACAGAACTCTTATTAAAGTAGAGTTTGAAAAATATAAGCCTACAGAGGCTCTAGAATAAACAATTGTGAAATGGGACCTCAGGAAACTGCCAACCTTCTGTAAGACAAAGAGCACTGTTATTAGGAGAAAAGACAACCTGCAGATTAGGAAAGGATCTTAAACAACTGCACATCTAACAAAGGGTTAATATCCAAAATTTATAAAGAATACAAGACATTAGACACCAATACCCCAAATAATCCAATGACAACATGGGGTACACAGTAAAAGAGAGAATTCATAATCAAGGAATCTCAAAGAGCCAAGAAACATTTAAAGAAATGCTCAAAGTTTTTACTCACCAGGGAAATTATGGCAGAACATTCCCCTAATGAATGAAGATTCCAGGGGACCGATCACTGTGAGAGGAGTAGGCTAAACTTCCAGGTCAGAGGGTGAAGAGGGGAGGAGAAAAAGGTGACTTGCTTTTGGATGGGAAGAGGTTGGAGGAAAAATTTAACCAACTAGAGACCCCTGGTTTAGACAGCAGATTCACCACTGGGGGATTTAATTTACAATGGCTTACGAATTAGGATGTTTAGTTGTTGTGCCCAGTGATTGTGTTACCTGTTGATTTTTAAACTAAGTTTGTGTGATGTTTTCCTTCACGTGGTGACTCAGCTCGGTAAGATGGCTTGGCGGGTCACCCTAATCAGTCATGGAATTTGGATGCATGGGCCTGGCATGGCAGTGACCTGCTATGGGAAGAGAATCTCTATGAGATGAGAACAGGCTGGTGCCATGATGGCCACAACATAGTTTGCTCTTTTAATATTTCATGCAACAGGAAATGCAAATCGAAAGAAACTACTCTATGAGTCCCTGTTACACCTGTCAGAATGGCTAAGAAAAAAGTTGGAGAGGATGTGGAACAAGGGGAACACTCCTCCATTGCTGATGAGAATGCAAACTTGTACAATCACTCTGGAAATCAATCTGGCAGTTTCTCAGAAAACTGGGAATTGTTCTACCTCATTAATATCTATACCACTTCTGAACATATACCCAGAATGTGGTCAACTATACTACAGCAAAACTTGTTCAACTATATTCATAGCAGCCTTATTTGTAATAGCCAGAAATCAGACACAAACTAGATTTCCCTCAAATGAAGTATGGATAAACAAAATGTGGTGCATCTAGGAAATGGAATACCATTCAGCTACTAAAAATAAAGATCCCATGGATTTTGCTGGCACATGGGTAGAACTTAAAAACATCATCCTGAGTGAGGTAACCCTGACCTAAAAGTAAATGCATGAAATGTACTCATAAGTGGATATTGGCCATAAAATACCAGACACCCTTGTTATACTTCACAGATCTAAGAAAATAAACAAGAAGGAAGGCCCAAGTGAGTATGCTTGAATCTCACTTAGAAGTGGGAATAGTCACAGCAGGCAGGTGGAGGGAGGGACCTTGTAGTGTGAAATACTGAAAAAGGGCACCATCCCACACTAACTTCAGCTACTCTCTGATCCCAGCAGTCTCGCTGCTTCTATGACTAGCCCCATGTATTGACCACCCATCTTGCAGCTCTCTTGTTGAGGACTCTGCTCACATTCCCAGCTGTCTGCCCCCAGTTGTTATAGTAACAAATCCTAGTAACCTGTTAAAATCAAAACTCTAGAGGCTTGTAGTTAATCAGATTTATATCAGTAAATTCTTACCCCACAAAAACATCCACATGATAAACTCAGAGCCAGTTGATATTGATATCAATTGCCCATTTAGATAAGACAAATTGTCCTATAATTATCCATCCATTCTAAGATATTCATAGCTACCTGTGACTATTTAAAGCCTCTTGGAATCTGGATACTCCTTTTCTTCTTCCATCTTCCTTCCTCCTCCTCTACTATCTCTCCTGCCTCTCAAAAACTCTCAGCCTGCCCTCCTTTTCTACTGTCCAATCACAGCCTTGTCTTTCATCTGCCCTCACCCGCTTATAGTTAGCAAGCTACAGGACCTGGGTGAGAAGGATAGGGAGGGGAATGATGGGTGGATTCCAGGATCATGTTTAGGGAGAGATAGCAGAGATGGCCAGAGGGCATGAGAATGAAGGGATAGATCTGCAGCTGGTGGCAGTGGGAGATGGGGAGCATCTCAAGAAATGCAGTAGGCTAAGAATCAATGTGGTGACCTTAGCTGAGACTCACAGGAGTGAGGATGTGAAACCTAAAGAGGCTATAGGTTCCTCCTATAGCAAGGCAGGAACATAAGAGGAATGATAGGGACACCAATTCACCTACAAAACTTTTGACCTAAAATTTATCCTGCCTACAATATGCAGGGACAGGGCATGGAGCAGAGACTTAGGGAATGGCCAAGTAGTAGCTGTCCCAAAGTACAGACCAATCCCATGGACAAGCACCAATCCAGGACTCTATTAATGATACAATGTTATGATTGCAGAGAAGAGCCTAGCATGGCCATCCCTGCTGAGGCTCCACCCAGCAGTTAACTCAAGACAGATGCAGAGACCCACAGCCAAACATTGGATGGAGTTTGGGGACTCTTGTGGAAGAGTTAGGGAAGGATTGAGAGCCCTGGAAGCCATAGAAACTCCATAAGAAGAGTCAACTAACCAGGAAACTTAGATGCTCTCAGAAAATAAACCACCAACCAGAGAACATATGTGGGTTATACCCAAGATATACATCTTTGTCTTAATGTGGGTCCTGAACAACTGCAACAGGATCCTATCCCTAAGGCTGTTGCCTGTCTATGGAATTTGTTCCCCTAACTCAGTTGTCTTTTCTATCCTCAGCAGGAGAAGAAGCTCCTAGCCCTGAAATACTTTATGTGCCAGGGTTGGGGATATCCAAGGGGCCCTTCCACTCTCTCAGAGAAGAAGGGACATGGAGATCAGGGGATGGACTATGGGAGGGGGGTTAGGAGGGAGGACAGGGATAGGGATGTAAAGAGAATAAATAAATTAAAAATGTTAAATAAAAATAAAAAAACAGAATAAAATATCTTATAAATAAACATAAATAAAGTGAAATATCTCTCCAATGGAAACTTTGTAACACCAGTGAAAGAAATTCAAGAGACTTAAAGCTAGAAAGACTACCTATAATTATGTATTGGCAGAATTAATAGTATACAATCCTATTGAATGAAATCTACAATTGAATGAATTCCTGATAAAAAATATCTGATGATTTTGTTCAAAGAAATGTAATAAATTGTTATTTACATGGAAGCACAAAAGACCATAATAGGCTAAATTAATCTTGAGCCAAAAGAATAATGCTGGAAACAACACTGTTGTACTGTAATATTGTGGTCATAGAAAAAATTCAATGTGGTATGGGCACGGTAAACATATAGAATAATGGAATAGAAGAGAGTCCCTGAAAATAACCCTGTGTGGCTACAGTGATTTGATTTTAGACAAAAGTATCAAAACATATTCCAGGAAAAGAACCCTCCTAAATAAATAGAAAAAGCAAGTGTAGAAGAATAAAATTAGACTTCTCTCGGCGTGTACTAAAATCAAATCAGTGTCTATCAAGGAGCTTAGATTGTAATACCCAAACCTCTGCATCCTCCAGAATGGAACACGGGGAAAATAATTCAAGATATAAGCATGTTCAAGTACTTTCTGAAATGTCTGCAACAATTTAGGAGATTATACTGAAAGAAATGTGTTCGCAAGAAATTAAAAAAAAAATCTGTTAGGGAAATAGCTTGTTTGGTCAGGTGCTTGTCATACAAGGATGAGTGTCTGAGCTCAGAATCCAAAAAAATCATGCAACAAGCAAGGGCCAGTAATCATAGCTCTGTTTTATCAGCGTTGACCTCTGGCCTCCATGCTCATACACAGACTCAGATTTTCACCCAACCACGAAGGCATACATGCTAAGTTGCACACTACAATACACATACACATATGCACGCATGTGCGCACACACACACACAGACACACACACACACACACATACACAATTCAAAAGATTCCGTATGACAAAGGACACAGAAAATGAAAAGACAGATTATAGAATGGGAGAAAACTTTGCTGGCTATGTAGTTGAACTTGACAAATCTAAGTAGTGTTGGGGCAAATTGGAAGTAGATGTTATCCTATTTCATTATATCCATGTACACGTTAAAGCAAGGGAGGGATGGGTGTTGTGAGGAGCCCTTAGTCATGGGAATGTAAATTAGTGTAATTGCTAACGAAATCATTCTGAAAAATATGCAAATTATTGAAAACAGATTTACCATAGATTGATTATACTACTTCTGAGAATACACCTGTAGGAATCTGAGACACTTGGGCATCTATCCTTTTCAGTGCTCTGTTTACAATTGCCCTGACAGAGAACCAGCCTAGATGTCTAGCAGAAAATAATTGAGTAAATGACACAAACAAAATAGTTTCTTTTAGACCATAGAAGAACAAACTTGTGACATTTAGCAAACAATGAATGGTACATTGGGTCATAAAAATTACATGAAGTGTGCCAGGCAAGTGTCATATTTTCTCTCATATATGACATATACACATATGTAGGAATATGTGTTATATGTATGGATATGTATATATAGTGTGTGTATGCACACACATACACACACACACTCGCACACACAGTTACTCAAGGAGAAGATTAGAAAGCCAGAGCATACATTTAAGTATCTTGATTGAAGAACTTAATATTCAAACCTCTGAACTCTGTCGAACTATTGGGATGAATAGTCCCGTCTAAGGACAGTGCATGAACTATAGCAATTACCATCTACTTCGGCGACTTAAACCCAATGTATGCATTGTGGTGGCTGACGTCGCTATACTACTTATTTTACATGATAGTTAGAACAGGGATAGCAGCCTTGTTTATAATAACCAGAAGCTGAAAAGAACCCAGATGTCCTTCAACAGAGGAACGGATATAGAAAAAGTGATACATTTACATAATGGAATACTACTCAACTATTAAAAACAATGACTTCATGAAATTCTTAGGCTTCATAAAATTCATGGAACTTGAAAATATCATCCTGAGTGAGGTAACCCAATCACAAAATAATACACATAGCAAGCACCCACTGATAACCCCAGATTAGCTCAGAAGCTCGGAATACCTAAGATACGATTCACAAACCACATGAAGCTCAAGAAGAAGGAAGACCAAAATGTGGATGCTTCAGATCTTCTTAGAAGGGACAACAAAATACTCATGGGAGGAAATACAGGGATAAAGAGTACAACAGGGACTGAAGAAGAGGTCATCCAGAGACTGCTCCACCTGGGGACCCATCCCATATGCAGCCACCAAAAGTGTTGATACCAAGGACTGCTTGCTGACAGGAATCAGATATGGGTGTCTCCTGAGAGACTCTGGCAGAGTGGATGCTGACAGTCAACCATTGAACTGAGAACAGGGTCCCCAGTGGAGAAGCTAGAGAAAGGACTGAAGTAGCTGAAGGGGTATGAAACCCCATAAGAAGAAAACAATATCAACCAACCAGACCCTCCAGAGCTCCCAGGGATGAAACCACCATCCCAAGAGAACACAGGGATGGACCTATGGCTCCATTCGCATATGTAGCAGAGGATGGCCTTGTTGGGATTTATGGGAGGTGAGGCCGTTGGTCCTGTGAAGGCTCAGTGTCCCAGTGTAGGGGAATTTCAGGGCAGGGAGGTGGTAGGGAATGGGTGGGTGGGTAAGGGAGAAGCAGGGGGTATGGGGTGGGATAGTGGGTTTCTGTAGGGGAAACCAGGAAATGGAATGACATTTAAAATGTAAATAAAAATGCAATTAAAAAAAACAGTAATAGAAGATTTCAGAAGAAAAATGAATCAGTTCAGAACAGAAAGCTGAATCAGCAAATTGTCAGTCACAAGTGGGCCTACTTTTTCTCCAGTTAGAACCTCAGCCCAAAGGCCTTTTGTGGCGCCAAGAGACAGGTCCAAAGGAGTTAAGAAGGCCCAGTTCTTCCTCAATGACTGGATTTTAAAGGAATGGCTTGGAATATTGGAAGAAGACAGCCTGACTTGTTAAAAATGGTGAGTCAAGTAAAAATATTTGTACCAAAAGAAACGGGGATAAAATTATGAGGTAGTCATTCTTATAAAAACAAAGGAGAAGCTTAAAGTCAGGAAGAAACCCAACAAACTCAGCTAAGGTTCATGGACATTACCAGAGACCAATCCAGGCCCCATGTTGAAATTTACTTTCTTTACTGATCATAATTTGCATTAGGATGAAGGTAAACTCTTTTAACTTCCACAGGCCTGAGAATATAAGCTAACATGATCATGGTCAGAGTTTTAAAAAGAAAATTATATCCTTTCTTAGTGCAAGTGACTACTACACTTTCTGTCTCCCAATTAAACTTTCTTAGGTTGATTGACAGCAAAGTACCAGTTCTTCTTTCAGAGAAACCCAAACCCCACCCATCATTAAGAGGTAGTTTCCGATGACCGAGACAGAATAATCACTGTCATACATTTCTCCAATCTGTTAACTCAGCCCTTAGTGACGATATTGCAATTAGACTTTCCAGCATGAAGCCCTGTCAGTTCCTTTATGCTTCTCCCCCAGTGTCTCTATTCCTGGCCTTTTGTGGGTAAGTATTATCTTGGATGAAAATTGGTGGTATTTGGAGCAAGAAATAATTTTAAGGTCACTTGAAGTCATCCAGGTTTGGAAAAATAATAATGAAACCCACTTCATAACTCTCACATGTCAGGGCTCTGTCACAGTCTCTCATATCACTTTCTTAAACCCCTATGCAGGAATCTGCTTGGTCTTATGTGCATGTGTAGGTTTCCCTAAATAATAATCACAAACATGTTTGCAAAACAAAGGGTTTCTTTGAACAGGAGTTTTTATGAGTAGCAAATTTTAATTTCTTTTCTGATAGACAATCAGCTCAAAGTTCACCCAAATGGTAGATTTTTTCTCCCTAGTCTATTTTTACCAGCCTATCTGTACCAGGTGCCTTGCTATAATGAGGTGACAGTAATTGACTGTCATCTGTCCCTCTTCCACAACCCTTCAGACAACTCAGTTGATGATTGCCTATACCTGGGGAGACAAAACAGGGGAATGATTCTATATGTAGGAACATATTAGTAATTCCCGCTACTACTTAAAATTAATGTTTGTGTGTTGCCAAGGAAACAGGACAGCTCCAAATAGTTAAGCGTTTTTGTTTTTGTTTTCTGATATATGGAAAGACTAATACTCTCTGAATGGAGCTGTATATCTCCTATCAAGGTTAATTGTTGCTGTGGCATAGGCATCAGAAGAATAATGTGTCAGTCAGTGGCTTCTTTCCTACTTCAACAATCAGTTTTTCAAGAATTGGATATAAGAAAAGAATCTATTCTCTTTGGAATTGAAAACAGGAATTTAAACAGGATATGTGATTTTTACTCAAGTTGGGTTTCAAAGGAAAAATGTCAGAAACCTCTCATTGTGGAGAATAAAATCAGATATATTCTATGATGTGGCATGGATCAAATTGACATAGAATAAACGAGAGGGATTGTTTCCATTTTGAAAGTATATAGAAAATTGGAGACTGATACTCACAATCCCTTAAATCCAGTAACCAAGGAGGCAATTTCTTCAATAAAAGCCAGGGATCTCTTTCCTGTTTAATGGAGTATCCTACAGTCATGGTAGGGCTGTTACCTGTATTTAAAGAAAAGGAAATTTTGCTTCATTAAAAATTTGTGAGCCATTGTCACAAGTGAAGGGATATGTGAAATAATGTCTGAAGGCAATTAGAGATGTGCAAGACAGATGACATAGACTTCCCCAGGGTAGAACCTTCAGATTGGCTATCCAATGCCACGTGGTATTGAAATCATTTACATATGAGTAACATTAATTATACATACCAAGAAGGTTGTAGTTTTACACACACACACACACACACACACACACACACACACACACACACACACAAGCAATTGTTAGAGGAATAGAAGACATGAATTTGAGAAAGGGGGAAAAGAAGGCAGTACAGGAAAAAGGTTTGAGTTAGGAAATTGAAGGAATGAGGAAATCATGTAATTATATTTTTATTACATCCTTAAATATTTAAACATATCTGAAAGTGCAAACTCCAAAGACAGGAAGTGAAAAAGTCAGTCTGGAGTAAGCTAGACCAAAGAAGAGTGAAGTCTCTTTCTTGACTACAAACTGCATTGTTCGAAAATCACCTGAAAATCAGATGCGAACTGCACTGAAAATGTTTGGGGCAGCACTTACCAACATAGAGCAATGTGGTATTTCTCTGCAGTCCTAGTTTTGAGCATGTCTTATGTACTTTTCACTGTGCATGCAATATCAAAACACAATATCAAGGAATCCATAGAGGCAATATTACTTAGATTCTACACTTTATAGGTTAAGAATGCCAATACAGATGCGATGCATGTAGCCAAGCATTGGACTGAGCGTGGGGACCCTAATGGAGAAGTTAGGGCAAGGACTGATGGAACTGAAGGGGTTTGCAACCTCATAGAAAGAACAATAATATCAACTGAGAGCCCCAAATCTCCCAGGGACTAAACCACCAACCAAAGAGTACACATGGGGAGAGTCATGACTCCATCTGAATGTATAGCAGATGATGACTTTGTAGATCATCACTGGGAGGGGAATCCCCTTGGTCCTGGGTGACCCAGGGTAGGAGAAGCTGAGGCAGGAGTGGATGGGCAGGTGAGGAGCACCCTCATAGAGGCAGGGGAGGCAAGAGGGGTTTTTTGAGGGGAAACTGCGAAGGGAGATAAAATTTACATTTGAAATGTAAATAAATAAAAAAAACAAAAAAAAATGAATAGTGTTTTCTGACTGCACAAGGCTCTCCTGCACATACATAGCAGATGTGCAGCTTGTTTTTCATGTGAGTCCTGATTAACTGGAGTGGGAACTACCCCCAAAGCAGTTACCTATATGTGGGACATACTCTAGCTAGGCTGCCCTTTCTGGCCTCATTGGGAGAGGAAGTGCCTAGCCTCTTCAGAAACTTGATATGTCAGGGTTGGGGCAGGGGAAGATATCGAGACATCCAGTGGAGACCAAATCACCTCAGAGGAGAAAAGCAAGAGGGAAGGATTCTGGGAGGGGTGACTAGAAGTGGGGCCGTGACCAAAATGTAAAGTAAGTTAAAAAAAACTCTAATAATAAATTGTTGATTATTTTACATCAAATAGTAGCTAAGAGCAAAACAATTAAATGAAACGATAAAAGAAGAAAAGATGGTTGTGTTTTACTGTACATTTTCAGTACTGTGGTGTACTGAACATTTTCTGTTCCTATGGAAACATTGGCTTAATTACAAAGAATAATTACTTTAAATTTTTTCTTAATGTCTGAGAATGTATCAAACTGATACATGTTTCTCAATTTTAAATTTTTATCATCTATTTTTATTGGCTTTACATACTGTTGGGTTGGGTTACATAAGAACACTTTCATATAAAGCGTATTGGACTTTCAGAACACTTGGTTTCTCTTCCTTCCCCTTCCCTCACTCTGGTTCTCAATATCCTGTGACACAATCTACATTCACGTTCATGACATACAGACAAATATTATTTCATATATCTCTAACACCTAGGAGACATGAATGAGAGAAAACGCGTGGTATTCATTTTTCTGAGACCAACTTAATTCACTTAACATGATTACATTCATTCGAATCCGTTCTCCTGAAAACAACAACTTCATTTTTTTTTTCTGGCTGGAAAAATGTCCATTGAGTCTGTATGGCACATTTTCTTTAACCATTTCCCTGTTGCTGAACACTTTGTTTCATTTCATGGCTTAGCTACCCTGAATGTCGGTGAGGAAAATACTGATGTCCAAATACTTTTGAGATATGGTGACTTGAATTTTACTGAGTAAATACCAAGGGTGGGTATATTTGGTAGCATGGTGAATATATTTTTATTTTCTGAGTAATATCCATACTGATTTTCATTCTCATAGTGTCCTGAATAGATTGCATTCCCAACAGCAGTATATAAGGACTCGCTTTTGCCCTCATCCTCAAGAACTTTTTTTTTTAAAAATTGGAGTGAAGCAGCAGCTCTCTGCTCCCAGACCCGGTGAGAGAGAGACCCAACCGCCTGGTCAGGTGGGCACTCCTGAGGCTGCAGAGCGGAAGAGACCACCAACACTGCTCACCCCTGCCCACATCCCTGGCCCAAGAGGAAACTGTATAAGGCCTCTGGGCTCCCGTGGGGGAGCGGCAGGACCCCTGCCAGAGACACCGCCGGACCCTGAAGGAAACAGACCGGATAAACAGTTCTCTGCACCCATATCCCGTGGGAGGGAGAGCTAAACCTTCAGAGAGGCAGACAAGCCTGGGAAACCAGAAGAGACTGCTCCCTGCACACACATCTCGGACGCCAGAGGAAAAAGCCAAAGACCATCTGGAACCCTGGTGCACTGAAGCTCCCGGAAGGGGCGGCACAGGTCTTCCTGGTTGCTGCCGCTGCAGAGAGCCCCTGGGCAGCACCCCACGAGCAAACCTGAGCCTCGGGACCACAGGTAAGACCAAATTTTCTGCTGCAAGAAAGCTGCCTGGTGAACTCAAGACACAGGCCCACAGGAACAGCTGAAGACCTATAGAGAGGAAAAACTACACGCCCGAAAGCAGAACACTCTGTCCCCATAACTGACTGAAAGAGAGGAAAACAGGTCTACAGCACTCCTGACACACAGGCTTATAGGAGAGTCTAGCCACTGTCAGAAACAGCAGAACAAAGTAACACTAGAGATAATCTGATGGCAAGAGGCAAGCGCAGGAACCCAAGCAACAGAAACCAAGACTACATGCCATCATCGGAGCCCAATTCTCCCATCAAAACAAACATGGAATATCCAAACACACCAGAAAAGCAAGATCTAGTTTCAAAATCATATTTGATCATGATGCTGGAGGACTTCAAGAAAGACATGAACACACTTAGGGAAACACAGGAAAACATTAATAAACAAGTAGAAGCCTACAGAGAGGAATCGCAAAAATCCCTGAAAGAATTCCAGGAAAACACAATCAAACAGTTGAAGGAATTAAAAATGGAAATAGAAGCAATCAAGAAAGAACACATGGAAACAACCCTGGATATAGAAAACCAAAAGAAGAGACAAGGAGCTGTAGATACAAGCTTCACCAACAGAATACAAGAGATGGAAGAGAGAATCTCAGGAGCAGAAGATTCCATAGAAATCATTGACTCAACTGTCAAAGATAATGTAAAGCGGAAAAAGCTACTGGTCCAAAACATACAGGAAATCCAGGACTCAATGAGAAGATCAAACCTAAGGATAATAGGTATAGAAGAGAGTGAAGACTCCCAGCTCAAAGGACCAGTAAATATCTTCAACAAAATCATAGAAGAAAACTTCCCTAACCTAAAAAAAGAGATACCCATAGACATACAAGAAGCCTACAGAACTCCAAATAGATTGGACCAGAAAAGAAACACCTCCCGTCACATAATTGTCAAAACACCAAACGCACAAAATAAAGAAAGAATATTAAAAGCAGTAAGGGAAAAAGTCAAGTAACATATAAAGGGAGACCTATCAGAATCACACCAGACTTCTCGCCAGAAACTATGAAGGCCAGAAGATCCTGGACTGATGTCATACAGACCCTAAGAGAACACAAATGCCAGCCCAGGTTACTGTATCCAGCAAAACTCTCAATTAACATTGATGGAGAAACCAAGATATTCCATGACAAAACCAAATTTACACAATATCTTTCTACAAATCCAGCACTACAAAGGATAATAAATGGTAAAGCCCAACATAAGGAGGCAAGCTATACCCTAGAAGAAGCAAGAAACTAATCGTCTTGGCAACAAAACAAAGAGAATGAAAGCACACAAACATAACCTCACATCCAAATATGAATATAACGGGAAGCAATAATCACTATTCCTTAATATCTCTCAATATCAATGGCCTCAACTCCCCAATAAAAAGACATAGATTAACAAACTGGATACGCAACGAGGACCCTGCATTCTGCTGCCTACAGGAAACACACCTCAGAGACAAAGACAGACACTACCTCAGAGTGAAAGGCTGGAAAACAACTTTCCAAGCAAATGGTCAGAAGAAGCAAGCTGGAGTAGCCATTCGAATATCAAATAAAATCAATTTCCAACTAAAAGTCATCAAAAAAGATAAGGAAGGACACTTCATATTCATCAAAGGAAAAATCCACCAAGATGAAGTCTCAATCCTAAATATCTATGCCCCAAATACAAGGGCACCTACATACGTAAAAGAAACCTTACTAAAGCTCAAAACACACATTGCACCTCACACAATAATAGTGGGAGATTTCAACACCCCACTCTCATCAATGGACAGATCATGGAAACAGAAATTAAACAGTGATGTAGACAGACTAAGAGAAGTCATGAGCCAAATGGACTTAACGGATATTTATAGAACATTCTATCCTAAAGCAAAAGGATATACCTTCTTCTCAGCTCCTCATGGTACTTTCTCCAAAATTGACCATATAATTGGTCAAAAAACGGGCCTCAACAGGTACAGAAAGATAGAAATAATCCCATGCGTGCTATCGGACCACCACGGCCTAAAACTGGTCTTCAATAACAATAAGGGAAGAATGCCCACATATACGTGGAAATTGAACAATGCTCTACTCAATGATAACCTGGTCAAGGAAGAAATAAAGAAAGAAATTAAAAACTTTTTAGAATTTAATGAAAATGAAGATACAACATACTCAAACTTATGGGACACAATGAAAGCTGTGCTAAGAGGAAAACTCATAGTGCTGAGTGCCTGCAGAAAGAAACAGGAAAGAGCATATGTCAGCAGCTTGACAGCACACCTAAAAGCTCTAGAACAAAAAGAAGCAAATACACCCAGGAGGAGTAGAAGGCAGGAAATAATCAAACTCAGAGCTGAAATCAACCAAGTAGAAACAAAAAGGACCATAGAAAGAATCAACAGAACCAAAAGTTGGTTCTTTGAGAAAATCAACAAGATAGATAAACCCTTAGCCAGACTAACGAGAGGACACAGAGAGTGTGTCCAAATTAACAAAATCAGAAATGAAAAGGGAGACATAACTACAGATTCGGAGGAAATTCAAAAAATCATCAGATCTTACTATAAAAACCTATATTCAACAAAATTTGAAAATCTTCAGGAAATGGACAATTTCCTAGACAGATACCAGGTATCGAAGTTAAATCAGGAACAGATAAACCAGTTAAACAACCCCATAACTCCTAAGGAAATAGAAGCAGTCATTAAAGGTCTCCCAACCAAAAAGAGCCCAGGTCCAGACGGGTTTAGTGCAGAATTCTATCAAACCTTCATAGAAGACCTCATACCAATATTATCCAAACTATTCCACAAAATTGAAACAGATGGAGCCCTACCGAATTCCTTCTACGAAGCCACAATTACTCTTATACCTAAACCACACAAAGACACAACAAAGAAAGAGAACTTCAGACCAATTTCCCTTATGAATATCGACGCAAAAATACTCAATAAAATTCTGGCAAACCGAATTCAAGAGCACATCAAAACAATCATCCACCATGATCAAGTAGGCTTCATCCCAGGCATGCAGGGATGGTTTAATATACGGAAAACCATCAACGTGATCCATTATATAAACAAACTGAAAGAACAGAACCACATGATCATTTCATTAGATGCTGAGAAAGCATTTGACAAAATTCAACACCCCTTCATGATAAAAGTCCTGGAAAGAATAGGAATTCAAGGCCCATACCTAAACATAGTAAAAGCCATATACAGCAAACCAGTTGCTAACATTAAACTAAATGGAGAGAAACTTGAAGCAATCCCACTAAAATCAGGGACTAGACAAGGCTGCCCACTCTCTCCCTACTTATTCAATATAGTTCTTGAAGTTCTAGCCAGAGCAATCAGACAACAAAAGGAGATCAAAGGGATACAGATCGGAAAAGAAGAGGTCAAAATATCACTATTTGCAGATGACATGATAGTATATTTAAGTGATCCCAAAAGTTCCACCAGAGAACTACTAAAGCTGATAAACAACTTCAGCAAAGTGGCTGGGTATAAAATTAACTCAAATAAATCAGTTGCCTTCCTCTATACAAAAGAGAAACAAGCCGAGACAGAAATTAGGGAAACGACACCCTTCATAATAGACCCAAATAATATAAAGTACCTCGGTGTGACTTTAACCAAGCAAGTAAAAGATTTGTACACTAAGAACTTCAAGACACTGAGGAAAGAAATTGAAGAAGACCTCAGAAGATGGAAAGATCTCCCATGCTCATGGATTGGCAGGATTAATATCGTAAAAATGGCCATTTTACCAAAAGCAATCTACAGATTCAATGCAATCCCCATCAAAATACCAATCCAATTCTTCAAAGAGTTAGACAGAACAATTTGCAAATTCGTCTGGAATAACAAAAAACCCAGGATAGCTAAAGCTATCCTCAACAATAAAAGGACTTCAGGGGGAATCACTATCCTTGAACTCCAGCAGTTTTACAGAGCAATAGTGATAAAAACTGCATGGTATTGGTACAGAGACAGACAGATAGACCAATGGAATAGAATTGAAGACCCAGAAATGAACCCACACACCTATGGTCACTTGATTTTTGACAAAGGAGCCAAAACCATCCAATGGAAAAAAGATAGCATTTTCAGCAAATGGTGCTGGTTCAACTGGAGGGCAACATGTAGAAGAATGCAGATCGATCCATGCTTATCACCCTGTACAAAGCTTAAGTCCAAGTGGATCAAGGACCTCCACATCAAACCAGACACACTCAAACTAATAGAAGAAAAACTAGGGAAGCATCTGGAACACATGGGCACTGGAAAAAATTTCCTGAACAAAACACCAATGGCTTATGCTCTAAGATCAAGAATCGACAAATGGGATCTCATAAAACTGCAAAGCTTCTGTAAGGCAAAGGACACTGTGGTTAGGACAAAACGGCAACCAACAGATTGGGAAAAGATCTTTACCAATCCTACAACAGATAGAGGCCTTATATCCAAAATATACAAAGAACTCAAGAAGTTAGACCGCAGGGAAACAAATAACCCTATTAAAAAATGAGGTTCAGAGCTAAACAAAGAATTCACAGCTGAGGAATGCCGAATGGCTGAGAAACACCTAAAGAAATGTTCAACATCTTTAGTCATAAGGGAAATGCAAATCAAAACAACCCTGAGATTTCACCTCACACCAGTGCGATTGGCTAAGATCAAAAACTCAGGTGACAGCAGATGCTGGCGAGGATGTGGAGAAAGAGGAACACTCCTCCATTGTTGGTGGGATTGCAGACTGGTAAAACCATTCTGGAAATCAGTCTGGAGGTTCCTCAGAAAATTGGACATTGAACTGCCTGAGGATCCAGCTATACCTCTCTTGGGCATATACCCAAAAGATGCCTCAATATATAAAAGAGACACGTGCTCCACTATGTTCATCGCAGCCTTATTTATAATAGCCAGAAAATGGAAAGAACCCAGATGCCCTTCAACAGAGGAATGGATACAGAAAATGTGGTACATCTACACAATGGAATATTACTCAGCTATCAAAAACAACGAGTTTATGAAATTCGTAGGCAAATGGTTGGAACTGGAAAATATCATCGTGAGTGAGCTAACCCAATCACAGAAAGACATACATGGTATGCACTCATTGATAAGTGGCTATTAGCCCAAATGCTTGAATTACCCTAGATCCCTAGAACAAAGGAAACTCAAGACGGATGATCAAAATGTGAATGCTTCACTCCTTCTTTAAATGAGGAAAAAGAATACCCTTGGCAGGGAAGGGAGAGGCAAAGATTAAAACAGAGACTGAAGGAACACCCATTCAGAGCCTGCCCCACATGTGGCCCATACATATACAGCCACCCAATTAGACAAGATGGATGAAGCAAAGAAGTGCAGACCGACAGGAGCCGGATGTAGATCGCTCCTGAGAGACACAGCCAGAATACAGCAAATACAGAGGCGAATGCCAGCAGCAAACCACTGAACTGAGAATAGGTCCCCTATTGAAGGAATCAGAGAAAGAACTGGAAGAGCTTGAAGGGGCTCGAGACCCCAAAAGTACAACAATGCCAAGCAACCAGAGCTTCCAGGGACTAAGCCACTACCTAAAGACTATACATGGACTGACCCTGGACTCTGACCCCATAGGTAGCAATGAATATCCTAGTAAGAGCACCAGTGGAAGGGGAAGCCCTGGGTCCTGCTAAGACTGAACCCCCAGTGAACTAGTCTATGGGGGGAGGGCGGCAATGGGGGGAGGGTTGGGAGGGGAACACCCATAAGGAAGGGGAGGGGGGAGGGGGATGTTTGCCCGGAAACCGGGAAAGGGAATAACACTCGAAATGTATATAAGAAATACTCAAGTTAATAAAAAAAAAAAAACAAAAAACAAAAAAAAAAATTGGAGTGAAATGGAATCTCAATTGTGTTTGGACTTGCATTTCTCTGGCATCTAGTGCATCCATCTGATGAGTATGCAAATTGTCCTTTGTGGTATAAAATGGTCAAGTTGTAAGCGTATTAGAGACATGTTTTAAAATTTTTCATGTTTTATTAGTAGCAAAATTTGATTTCTATACCTACTTCATGTAGCTCTGTGCCCTGAGATACATACAGTTTCCGAGGTGAAAATGAGTCATGGATGGAAAAGGTTTCAGAAGCCCTGTTCTTATGTTACCTGTCAAGAACATTTTCAGGAATTATGTTTTGTCAAGAAAATGGGAATATATATATATATATATATATATATATATATATAATGTTCTTGGTAACATAAGTGAAATAAAGAGAAAGACAATCACAACCAGAAGAAAAAAGACTATAACTTTATACATCCCTAGAGAATATTTTAACAGTAAGAAAGAACCATGACAGGGAAGGTGGTGGGTAGGTGATGGTGGGTTGGGGAGATAAAGGGTGTGAGGGTGTGGGGTAAGGTGGTTGTGGGGGAGTTTGGCAGTGGTAGGGAAAGATGTTTTCAATCTCATTGTAGATATAAGTCTTTACACACCTTTTTTTACCTTTATTAACTTGAGTATTTCTTATTTACATTTCGATTGTTATTCCTTTTCCCGGTTTCCAGGCCAACATCCCCCTAACCCCTCCCCCTCCCTTCCTATCTGGGTGTTCCCCTCCCCATCCTCCCCACCATTACCACCCGCCCCCCAAAATCACGTTCACTGGGGGTTCAGTCTTGGCAGGACCAAGGGCTTCCCCTTCCACTGGTGCTCTTACTAGGATATTCATTGCTACCTATGAGGTTGAGCCCAGGGTCAGTCCATTATAGTCTTTAGGTAGTGGCTTAGTCCCTGGAAGCTCTGGTTGCTTGGCATTGTTGTTCATATGGAGTCTCAAGCCCCTTCAAGCTCTTCCAGTCCTTTCTCTGATTCCTTCAACGGGGGCCCGTTCTCAGTTCAGTGGTTTGCTGCTGACATTCGCCTATGTATTTGCTGTATTCTGGCTTCTACACATGTCTTATTGTGGAAGATATAAACAAGCATAAAGACATCTAAAAATATCCTTTCCTTAAAAGCAACAAAGCAACTTGTGAAAAGGAGTTGAACTGAGTCAGTTTTATGAGGACTGAAATAGTTAATGAAAGCTTGTAGCAATTCAAGGGGAGTTTACTCAAGAAAAATGGTGCCATCAGTAAAAACCGTGTAAGCTATGCAGAGTTTTAAATACTTCTTTCTCATGTTTTCTGGCTTCTCAGACACCCCAAAACAGGATTCATCTAGAAAGGCAGCATCTTGAAAACTATTGGAAGGAGAAGAAGCAAAGTCAGGCTTATGCAATCCCTCATTCACAGACAACTATCATTGTATAACCTATGGGTGAGCTCTGGAGGACCCCATTGGCAATGTTTTCTGTATTTGATAAATTATAATCAAAATACAGGGACTGAGTGGAGGTACAGCTGGACAGAAGGAAAGAAGGGGATGAAGGAAATGCATATCTTCATCCATCAGTGTTTAAGCTCCTATAACTGTTGTTCTTGTTGCAACTGCTGCTATTGTCAAAATAATACCTAGAGTTTGGGACATTAGGGATTGCAGAAATAATCATAACTATGATGCCCATGATGATATGAAGGAGGTGAGGAGAAGAAGTAAAAGAAAGAAGAGAGGAATATTCCTCACTGTATTGTGCCTCTTGACAAACTTATTAAGATACATCATTTCCTCGATTGAAGTCAATACTTGTTTTCAGGTTTTACCATAGCTGTAATTCAAGTTCACAATGCTAGGAAAGTAAATGGTTATCACTTTCATAGTGGTGTTGAACTATATTTCTCTTCTCCAGCCTCTCTGTGTCATATACTTTTATTGCTCTAAATTTCCTATCAGTGTTTCATAGAGATTCCATGAAGAGGATGGACAGAAGTAAAGTTGAGAGGGAGGGAAGGAGAGTCTGTGACATTATAAGGTTTCTAAAATATTTTCTTTCTAAAGACATTGAATGTGTAGATCAGATGAAGCTAAATCTTTATCACAACATTTTACAATTAAAATGCATGTTATTAAAACCATGGTATTAAAATTGGGTTTTATTTTACCTTTGCATCAAAATGATGCTCAGGTCTTTGTGGTATGTTTATATTTGGGATAGACAGTAGCACAACTGGCCTTTTTTTTTTTTAACTTGAGTATTTCTTATATACATTTCGAGTGTTATTCCCTTTCCTGGTTTCCGGGCAAACATCCCCCTCCCCCCTCCCCTTCCTTATGGGTGTTCCCCTCCCAACCCTCCCCCCATTGCCGCCCTCCCCCCAACAGTCTAGTTCACTGGGGGTTCAGTCTTAGCAGGACCCAGGGCTTCCCCTTCCACTGGTGCTCTTACTAGGATATTCATTGCTACCTATGAGGTCAGAGTCCAGGGTCAGTCCATGTATAGTCTTTAGGTAGTGGCTTAGTCCCTGGAAGCTCTGGTTGCTTGGCATTGTTGTACATATGGGGACTTGAGACCCTTCAAGCTCTTCCAGTTCTTTCTCTGATTCCTTCAACGGGGGTCCTATTCACAGTTCAGTGGTTTGCTGCTGGCATTCTACTCTGTATTTGCTGTATTCTGGTTGTTTCTCTCAGGAGCGATCGACATCTGGCTCCTGTCAGTCTGCACTTCTTTGCTTCATTAATCTTGTCTAATTGGGTGGCTGTATATGTATGGGCCACATGTGGGGCAGGCTCTGAATGGGTGTTCCTTCAGTCTCTGTTTTAATCTTTGCCTCTCTCTTCCCTGCCAAGGGTATTCTTGTTCCCCTTTTAAAGAAGGAGTGAAGCATTCACATTTTGATCATCCGTCTTGAGTTTCATTTGTTCTAGGCATCTAGGGTAATTCAAGCATTTGGGCTAATAGCCACTTATCAATGAGTGCATACCATGTATGTCTTTCTGTGATTGGGTTAGCTCACTCAGGATGATATTTTCCAGTTCCAACTATTTGCCTATGAATTTCATAAAGTCATTGTTTTTGATAGCTGAGTAATATATTCCATTGTGTAGATGTACCACATTTTCTGTATCCATTCCTCTGTTGAAGGGCATGTGGGTTCTTTCCAGCTTCTGGCTATTATAAATAAGGCTGCGATGAACATAGTGGAGCATGTGTCTTTTTTATATGTTGGGCATCTTTTGGGTATATGCCCAAGAGAGGTATAGCTGGATCCTCAGGCACTTCAATGTCCAATTTTCTGAGGAACCTCCAGACTGATTTCCAGAATGGTTTTACCAGTCTGCAATCCCACCAACAATGGAGGAGTGTTCCTCTTTCTCCGCATCCTCACCAGCATTTGCTGTCACCTGAGTTTTTGATCTTAGCCATTCTCACTGGTGTGAGGTGAAATCTCAGGGTTGTTTTGATTTGCATTTCCCTTATGACTAAAGATGTTGAACATTTCTTTAGGTGTTTCTCAGCCATTCGGCATTCCTCTTGTCAACTCTACCACAGAAACCAAACTTGTGGACATTGTCTATCACACATAGAGGAATGACGCTAGTGCACTTTTATGTTTGTCTGGCAATAAGTGATACTTTGGGCTATTCCAGAATCGCTACACTTAATCTTACCATATTTGCCCAAAGCAATGACTAGTTAGAAATTTTATAAACAAGCTATTTAGGGTTGTAGACATCTGTCTATAACCACATTGATTTTTGTCTTAAAGATGGCATGCTTTTCTAATTAGTTGGCATGTGACTTTATAAAAAGCAACTTTGTGGTTTTATTCCACATGCAAAGTCAGTATGTGGAATAGGAGCAGAAATCCACTTTCTTTCTCTCTCCAGGGCCAGACAGTTAATGTAACTGAGATTAAATTAGAGTTATAAATTATAAATACAGTGTGCTAGATGGACACTATGATGTAGGTTGATGTAAGTGCTTTTTCATGTCACCCAAATGTACAAATAAATACAAACAAAAAAAGTACTTAGGAAGAAGTGTATATCTTACATAATATAAATTTGGGCATGATTGGTAATGTTCAGGAGGCTGTCAAAGTAGGTCTCCCAGCCTTTTCCTTTTTGAATGAATGAGAATTTGAACGGTAAGCTGAGAATCACAAGGATGATAATGTTGAGCACTGAGCATTGAGTGCTACTCAGTCTTCTTGGTGGAGTAGCTTTCTGAGTCAGTCTCTGTCTACAACATGGGACTTCCTTCAACTCACACAGCTATATATTGAGTATAGTTTCCAGATCTTATTGGTTCTCAAATCATTGTTCTTGCAGCCATTTTCTTAAACATGATGGTGTTTGTTCTTTCCCCTCAAAATGAATAAATTGAAATGTGAGAGTGGAATCAACTAGCTGTGGGGATATTGTGGTCAGATTCTTACAAAGCCAATATGGGAGAACAAGTGGCCAATGTTTGGTGTCATGAAGCATCCAGAGACCAGGAGCTACTTTGGATACATCTACCAGGGGTCTCATGGAGTGTTCTTTCCAAATCCCCAAAGTTCTCATTTTATCATTTTTATGATGTTACTTCTCAACCCAAAAAGTGTTTCATATAAAAAATCGGGTTTCACAACTTTTTTTCTTTTCTACCTTAAGTAACATAGGAGTGTCTGTTATATTGTAATGTAATGTAGTATAACTTTAGCCTACTATAGCAACACTAAACAATGTAAGCTCAAAAATGGTTATGTATTTCTAGCAGCTTATGGCCCTCTAAGCTAAATCTTTATCACAACAAGTTACAATTAAAATGCATGTTATTAAAACCATGGTATTAAAATTGGGTTTTATTTTCCCTTTGCATCAAAGTGATGCTCAGGTCTTTGCGGTATGTTTGACATATTCACCAGAAGAGGTGAATAAACATACTGAGCCAAGCCAACAATTCTAACACCAATGGGTCATTGAAGTTGAAAGGAAACAGGATATATAAGTGTCATATAATGTTGTGGTTTGCCCTGGAGTTATCTGTATTTTGATGCTAATTCCACTGCCCCAGGGACAGCTGCCTACTTACCTACTCAGGAATCAGGTGGCTTCACCGGAGCCTTCACCCTCATTGAATTTGTAAAATACAGGTGAGGGGCAGGTACAGGATAGAAGGAGGCCTATCATTGGAGGAGAAGGAAGGATGGGTGGGAGAGAAGTTTGAAGGAAGAGGAGGAGACTGGAAAGGAAGGAGGAGATAGGAGGAAGGAGGAGAGAAGTCTTGGCAGGACAATGGAGTCTGACATTAAGATTCCACTCTGTGTATTTACAGGTTGTTATTAATGTTCTTAAGGGATGGATGGTACTGGGCTTTGCATGTTTAAGTGGCCAATTATATCTTACCAAATTGAGTCAAAGATTATTGTGTTGTGTGTTCTTTTATGTGACGGGTTGAGTGTAGGAAAATGTGTGGTGGTTGGAGACACTGGGCCACCGTGGAGTTGGGATGTTTATCTAGCAGATATCTTGAGGCACTGTGGTGCATGCAGTCCTAGCACGGTAAAAGATACTTTTTTATTTTTTATATTTTTACAACAACAATACAGTCTGGACTTGGTATAAGAGGAGATGATTTTGAATAGTAAGTATTTTGATCTGAATTCCCTTAGAAATGTATATACTGTCTTGTGGGCTTTTAAGGTTTAAAATTAAGAGAAAATTTAGGCTTCTTCCTTCCTTCTTTCCTTTCTTCCTTCCTTCTCTCCTTCCTACCCTCCCTCCCTCCCTCCCTCCTTCCTTCCTTCATTCCTCATTTTTTTTCTTTTTCTTTTAAATGGCCTTGTAGGTGCTTTGGATGTTATAGGAAGAATGTTTTCTGTTCTTTGAGATTAATTGATCTAAAAGTACCAAATTTTGACAGCCATTATAACCCTATTATTTTGAGGGACATGTTTGCTGATGGATATCTACCTCTTTTAAGAAGAAAGACATTTTATTTTAGCTCATAATTCCTGTTTACAGTCCATCATAATGATAAGTTAAGGGAAGAAACCTTTAAAGCCCTTGCAACATCGCATCGACAGTCAAGAGCAGAAAGAAATGAATGTGTGTTTGCTTACTACTTAGCTGATTGTATTTACTCTTACACTGATCGGAAACCAACCCATGAGATGTTGTTACCTACAATAGACCATATCTTCCACTTTGGTTAATACAATGAAGAAAATTCCCCACAGATGTTCACAGGTCCACCTGACCAGGATCATTCTTCACTGAGACTTGTTTTCCAGATGGATATATATCTTCTTTAAACAATATTTTTATCCTAGCACTCAGGAGGCAGAGAGAAGTAGAACTGTGTGAGTTTGAAACCAGCCTGGGCCACAGAGCTAGTTTTGGAAAAGTCAGGACTATAGAAAGAAATCTGTCTCAAAAAATATAAATATACATGGACATGAATATTCTTTTAATGTTTCCATCACTGTAAAGAGACCCCATGACCAAAGCACCTCTTACAAAGGGCAACATTTAATTGGGACTGGCTTACAGGTTCAGAAGTTCAGGCCATTATCATCAAGGCAGGAGCATGACACTGTCCAGACAGAAGTGAGGCTGGAGGAGCTGAAAGTTCTACATCTTGATCCAAGAGGAGAGAGAAGATTGGCTCCCAAGTGGCTAGGGGGAAGATTTCAAAACCCACATCCAGAGTGATACACTTCCTTCAACAAGGCCACGCCTACTCCAACAAGGCCATAATTCCTAATAGTGCCACTTTCTGTGGCAAGCATATACAAATCACCACATATATGTATGTGTATGTGTATATGCATGTGCATATGTATATGATGTATATTATGTATATCTTTGTGATGTATATATGTATATGATCTATATATTTATGTATATGTATAGGCATAGAAAAAGTATAGGAACATATATACACAAATGATTCATTTATTTACTGTGTACGTTTGTACCTGTGGAGGTCACAGTGCAACTTTAAGGTGTTGGTTATTTCCTTCTATTGTCATAGAACCTGGGAATTCACCTCCAATCATTGGACTCAGTGTCAAGTACCTTTCTCTTTCAACTATATTTATATATTTAAACTCAAGGAAGGAGGTTCAGACACTATGTTCTCTAGTGGTTTTCAGTGTGTAAAGGTGAACACCAAAGTCATTTAGGTAATTACCTTTCAAGACATGAAACAATAGACAGATAAGAGATGATAATAACAGGTAATAATACTAGAGAATAGACAACAGATAACAGAGAGTAGGTGGAGTGTGGAAGGAGGCATCATGGAGAGAGTACATGTGTTGAATAAGCAAAACAGAAGTAGTTTTTGAAAGCCTGGGAAGGATGAGAGCACTTGCAGAAGTTAGATTCCCTGGGAGCATTTTCATGAGGGCAGTACAGGTTCATGAGTACAGTTCCACACAGTAACACGGAGAGCTGCACATGGCTATATGACATTGTACGACAGCACTCACATCGCCACCAACCCAGGAAAGTGTAACAATGAATTTTTTTCACCAAAGATTTTACTCTTTTCTTTCTATACATGGATATAAGCATTCTGTGGCATTTGAAAAGACAAAAGGCAAAGCCAGTAAATTGAAAAAAAGGAGAGCTGAGCTGCTCTGAGCTGTGATTTTCAGAAATTAGTATTGAAAGATATGAATGATGGGAAAAAACCATATATTTGATAAATCTAGGTTTGTTGAATTAAGTTGCTCTTAGTAACTTAGGAGCATAATATTTGTGCATTAGCTTTTTGCTCCATTTACTCTGGCTTTCATTTGCTGAATAATTGAGGACTCACTTAAGCCCAGCACTGTGCCAGCTATGGAAATAGCTGTGAGCCACTTAGAGCATTCTTGTACAGCACAGCACTGAAGAGGTTTTAGAGCATTTGTATTAAATTGAAGTTTCTTTTATTTTCTGTCCTCTTCTCTTTCTCATATCCCTATGAATTTATTAATAAATTCATGAAATTAATGTTTAATTTCAAAAAGCATATTTAATTGGATTTTTGTATTCATGTTGTATGCATGTGTATGACTTCACATATGTTCAAGTGTCCATACTAGGGTATACACATGCAGTTAGAAGCCGGAGCTTACTGTTGGATGTCTTTCTCAATAACTTGTTGCCTTATTTCTTGAGACATCTCTCACTGAACTCAGAGATCACCTATTGTGAAAAACCTTCTGACCAGCAACCTGCAAAGACCCTTTCATCTCCCCGTTCTCAGCACTAGGATTTCAGGCACACTTTCACACTTGTCGTTTTACATGAGAGCTAGGAATCCAAGCTCAGGTGCTCATGCTTGCACGGTAGGCATTTTATATATTGAGCTTTCTCTCCAGTTCCTAATCTGTAAGACATGGATATAAAGGTAGTTCTGCCTGGTTTGCAGAATTTTGACTCTTTGAATTCTGATTTCCTGATTTTTATGCATTACTGAGAATATTCTAATAATGAATGATCCAGGAGGTACTTGATGCCACAAACAACAGCAGCAGCAGCAGCAGCAACAGCAACTCAAGAGTGTTACACGAGGATTAGTTTCTCATTTCGTTGCATTTTACTTATTTCTAATCATCTTTTCATGACTCTCTCTCTCTCTCTCTCTCCCTCTCTCTCTCTCTCTCTCTCTCTCTCTCTCTCTCTCTCTGTGTGTGTGTGTGTGTGTGTGTGTGTGTGTGTGGTGTGAAGAACCAGGATTCTAGGGCAGCACTGAAAGACTGCAGGAGATGGAGAAAGAGAGGCATGAAGCCCCAGCCACAGCTACTCAGGAGGGAACCCACTAAGGAAGCAGACACCATGCCAGGTTGGAAAAAATCCCCATCTTCATGCAGGCAAAGGAGCATAAGAAAGTTCAATAATGGAAACAATGGAGACTTTCTGGTGCCTCAAGGCCCTGAGCGCTGAGAAAGCCTGAGCCTACCTCCAGATGGATTGATTCTACATGGCATGGCCAGGGCATACACTCCAGGGATAACTCCAGACACCTAGAGGTCCCAGGTATCACTAAGATGATGCAAGTAAGTAGTGGAGAAATGGAATGTCGCGTCCACCTCGGCCAGCAAGGAAGACGCAACATGGTCGGATTCTTCTCAACAGCCTTTATTGCAGGACCACCTCATTGCTGATATGGGGACCTCGAGCGGCAAAGGCGCTCGCCTTATATACACAAAAGGCTGTGGTCATGCTAATTGTCCTTCAGGGATTGGCGGAGCACGAATCACCCCACTAGCATGGTACTGCCCGGGCCAGATTGACGCCAGGGGCAAACCCGCTCATGTGCAGTACTGTTGTTTACCATAGGAGGGCGCCGGATGTCGGCGCCATCTTTGTTTTACCACGCCGCTCCCTACAATGGAAGAGAAAGAAAAACAGAAGAATGTGTGAACAATGAAGAGAGGTGGAACTGGAGATTCGAGGGGACTGGGAAATAGCCTGATGTAAGTAGCCCACAATGCCATTTGAGGCCATGGTGAGGACCTGGCTTATGCCTTGTCCCAGAATTGTGGCTATATAGTGGTAGAAGTCTGTTAACACCAGAGGCCAAGTGGACTTCCTTGGTCCTAGCTGCTCCCTGGGGACATGTTGATATCTGAGAGCTGTGTCAAACTTGCCCCACCCCTTGCTTGAGCATCATGGGAGCGTTGACCCTGAAGGCTTGAGAGCAAGTGTGTTGACTCTACCTCTCACCAGCTACAGCATTCAGGAGATTGGGCTCTACACCTGGCTTAGTAGAGCTGTCCCTAGTTGAAGGAGTTGTAGATCAGTTGGCTTTGAGTTTCTGAAAGTAGGAAAGCTGAACCTGCCACTCATCTTCCCAGTGGTGGTGTGGGTGTGTGGGAGATGCTCTTCTCTCCTCACCACTGTCCAGCTGCAGCAGGTAGAAGAGCTGGCCTCGGGGTCATGACAGCAGGAGAGCAGGCCCTGCCTCTCACCTGGTGCAGCATTCAGGAGAGTAGGTCTTGCAGCAGAGTAGAGTTGGCCCTGCTGGCTTGGGTATAGGGAAAAGCCAGTCTTACATAGCTGCAGGATCTCCAGGAAATGGGACAAAAACAGAGTATCCAAGAATAGTCCCAATAAGGATCCAGTATTGATAATGTAGCAGAAACCAGAGGCCTTGAACCAGACCAATGACTTACTTATTGCAATGAACATTTGCAAGTAAAAAGTGTGGACAAAGGGTATATTGCAGACTCATTGTGACAGTACAAGTTCCACAATGAGATCTTTTTTTTCTTTTGTTGGGGGTGGAGGTTGTAAGGGTAGAGGGAGGGTACGAAGGGACAGAGACAGGAGTGGGATCGGGGTACACACAAAGAATCACTAAAAAGTCAAAATAAAAAAGTAATCTGTTTTGTTGGCATTTTACTGTGTTTTCTTTGAAATACAACCTCCAGGAACTATGATATTTGTTCTCTAGAATAATCTATCTTTCATTAGGCAGGGTGCTTGTGTTTGCCCTTTATATGCTTTCTACTTTTCTCTCTTGTCAGGACTAGTGATGGTTTTATATCCCTGTATGTTTGTTTTTGTCATCTAAAACACTAGAGACAGCTGTTATTTATTCAGAGAAAATAGATCCTTAACTCTTGGTAATATCTCTTTCTGTCCTGACCTCCAATAGTGACATTCGCTTTCATGCTGCCTGCTGGGTTATTGTTTGTTATTGTATTATCTGAATGCATATACATCAGGTCTCAGCTACGCTACCAGGAGAATAGTCTCAATATATTTAGCTTATGCTTATGGCTTATCTGTTTTTCTAATTTTGAATTGTCTTTTATGTCTCTGGTGCTCCTTGTCATGGAATCAGCTGGTGAATTACTCAGTTCAGTAGGCAAGAGGGAAAAAGCTGTAGCCTCCTCTGTGTGTGTGTGTGTATGTGTGTGTGTGTGTGTGTGTGTGTGTGTGTGTGTATGTATGAATGTCTGTGTATGTGTATATATGAATGTGTGTATGTGTGCATGTGAGTATGAATATGTATATGTATATGTGTGAATGTATATATGTGTATGTGTGAATGTGTGTATGTGTGTGTGTGTATGTGTGAGTACGTATATGTGTATGTATGTGTAAGTGTGTATGTGAGTGTGCTTGTATATGTGTGTATATGTGTGTGTTATGTGCATATGTCAGTGTCCATATATATACAAAAGTATGTGTGCGTTCGTGTATGTGTGTGTGTGTGTGTGTGTGTGTGTACACATGGGCCAGAGATCAATATCTTATGCTCTTCATCTAGTTGTTTGGGAAAAATTCTCTCACTGAATCTGAAGATCGATGATTAGGTAAGTGCTGGCCAGGAAGTTCCAGGGTTCTTCCTGCTCTGCCTCCCAGTACAAAGATTACAGACATGTTATGCTAGGTCTTGCCTTTTAACTGGGATCTGATGATCCAAATACCTTCTTATGGTTGTGTGACAAGCCTTTTCTGAATTGAGCCATATTCTCAGCCCAATTTCACCATTTGAGTCACTCTAAACCTTAATTAATTTATGCTGTTGGGGAACTAAGTGTCTGCTGTCATGAAGAGGCAACCAGCAATTAAGGAAAAGCAAGAGAATATCAGAGAAGAAAGAACACTTCAAGCTAATTCTGGTAATAACCAGAAGCATTAAGTCAATGTGCTATATACATATTCAAATAATTGTTCATATTAACAAATATTTATTTATACTTTCGATAATAGGGCTTTAAGGAATAATTATAGATTTTTTTTGTTTGGGGAGACAATTTTTTATGTATATATAGTGTGTAATAATCAAATCAAAGTAGTATGCATTTCATCTCAGTAGTATTTAAGAAGCTTCTGGCTGGCACATAATTGAGCAGATTATGTTGGACAGTGAAGTATTTCAATACCTGAATACAGTGTGATTTGATCAAGTCAAAGTAATTAACATTTTGTTGCTTTGTAAATTTATTTCCAAATCTTTTCATTTTCTAATTATTCAACCTCATCTGCAGACAATTCAAATGACTGAAAAAGCATGCCTTTTTCTTTTCTTTTCTTTTCAGGAAATTCACAAATTAGTCTTCATCAATTCCTCTAAGCCAGTCAATTGTTGAAGAATGCGTAGAAATACTGTTCCATAGTGGAGGTACGTAGCAATGGACGTCTGTGTCATGACGAGCAGACAGCTAAGTTAAAAAAAACTATTACTTTTCTCTATGTATGTTTCATGCTGCCACTTTTGTGGACATAGAATTTTTTTCACAACTTGGGGTACAAATGAGATTGAATCTAATTGGAGTTTCCACGTCTGTAATCCTCATTCTAGAACTTTGAGTTAAAACAAGTCAATGCTTTTATTCCTTCACAAAAAGGAATCTGTTGGAGATTTTTAAATCTATTTTTAGAAGAAACCACTTGGAACTTCTAAGCAGCCTATTCTAAAGCAGATGTTAAGATGTATTCTGTACGTTGAGTAACATCACAGAATGTGATTCCTGTTTAAATTGGAGGACAACACAGATTGTCTGCTTTGAAGAAGGGAAAGTTTTTAGTAAGGAGAGCTAGGAAAATAGGCCAGAAAAATAAAATAATGGGTTACTTATTCTGAGGAGAAGTAAGGGAATCAATCAAGAACCAGGTGAATGGAAAATGGAGTAACGTGAAAGAAACTTATGCAGACTGATTGATTGATTGATGATAAAAATGGGGAGCCCAAACGTCTAAACATGGGATTCAACATAATAAATAAACATGATAATTCTGAAAGCTTTGTACTTATGATTTAGAAATGCACATGGAACTGACCGGACACAGAGCTGAGGGTGATTTAGAAGACATGAGATCTAAATCTACATTACTGAACATGTCAATTAGGACATTCATAGACAGGTAGAGTTAGTATAGAAAACATAAAACACAAGACATAGAAACTATTTAATGATGCAAGAGTTGAAAAGAAAAGCACAGTACTGTGATAACACTTATGCATAAATATTCTCTATATGGGCAGAAATAAATAAGTGAGAAAAACTTCCTCAGTAATAAAGGTCCTTAGATGGCATTGAGAATCATGGTCCATGTACTGACACCCTCCCAGTGTCTTGCTAGGAAGAGAGGAATGTTGAATACAACTGGTGGGAAGCCCCTACTATTTGCTCTGTGGAGACCTTATCCTATTTATTGACCATTTCTCACTTCTCTGTACACGTGAGTATGCATGTATGATGTGTTTGTATGAGAATTCTATGGTGCCCCTGTTGATCCCATGGTACAACCTAAGAGAGATAATCCTGCTTGTCTACTGTATGAATCATACAGAATTTTATTTCAGAATAAAACTGAAGTCATGATGTTTGGTGGCAAGTGCCTTTAGCTGCTGAGCTATCTTACCTCTCTCAAACACCTTCAGATACACTCCTGAACTGACCAGCAGCCCTAGAGGCTGGACCAGGAAAAAGGGAGTACTGTTTTTTCTTTGTTTTCCCAGTTTTGTCTTCTATTTTGAAACAGAACTACTGAAAACACAGAGGGCAATGTAAAATTTCTAATGATAGCATAAAGGATCATGGGTAATCATGGGCAACAACAAATATTCCCTCTGAAAGTTCCCTGATTGTAGAAGAAAGATCATCGTTCTCTGGCTCAAAGTAGACTTGGTGAAGTTAGAAAGGACAAAACAAGATGGTGTCCTTGGAATTCAAACAAATGGATGAAAAAAAGGCACTGCAATCCTCATGGCCGCAGGTATCTCCAGGAAAGACAGATACACACTGACTTGTATTTTAATATAGAAGTAAATAATTAAACATAAAACAAGGTAACAAATCCTGAACGAACACAATGTAAAAATAAAGGTTTCACTACTGCTAAACTGGGACTATCTTGCATTTTCCAACAGTATCTTAGCCCCTTTTTTCTAATAGCCATTTCCATAATAACTTTTCCCCACTGACCTACAGAAACAGCTTTCTCTGCAAAGCTGCCATTTTGCACAAATAGAGAAGTCCTGCTTCAGAGGTTACATAGATTAAAACAGCTGTTCATCTCCTGTGGGCCTGAAAGACTTGGTTCATTCTCTCAACTATTAGAATACCCTTAGGAGACTCCAAGTGTGTTCACTAATGGATGGCAGCCTGCAGAGTTTTGCTACTTGTGCATACCATAACATGGAGGCATTTTCATATGGTTAAATGCAATTCTTCTCCTTGCCTATTCAGGTACTGCTGTCATGGGTACTATCATGGAGTAGGAGAATGAAGTTGATGAGACAAATAAGGCTTACAACTGTTCCTGTCTACCAGTGAAACAACATCATGCTTTGGGAAAATGGGGGCCTCCTTCTTTAATCCCGTGTACAACTTGCAGTTGCTTTGATCAGGGAAATATCTATTATTCTACCAAAAAAGTATTATGCAAAAGTTCTTGATATGATATGAATGTTAGCATTCTTGTGCTGAAAACCTATCCCCCAGGGTTACAGGTACAGAAGATAGGACCTGGTAGGTTTTATTTAGGTCAAGAGGGCTCTTCTCTTAGTGCATAGAATAGATTGGCACTTTTATTAAAAATGGGTGATAGGAAGAAGTTTGCTTGCCTGCAGTCCTGCCTTTCCTCTGTTTGCTCCATGAAGGTCCAGCATGGGGGCTCTGAAGGTCTACTTCAGTGACCCTCCCCTCAGTTCCCTACATCATTAATATAGTTCTACAAGTACAGAGATCATCATTTAATTCATATGGTAGGAATGAACCCAATAATTTATTATAGCACTATAGTTTTCTCTTAATAAACGTTCTCTATTTTTACCATAGTGCATATGTCCCTTTTCAAATCCTTTGTTTGTAGAAACAAGAACCCCCAAAAAATCTCTGTGGGGTGCTGTCCAAATCCAGCTTTAGACCTACAACAGTGATTCTCATTCAGAGATGGCCTTAACATCATTTTTAGCAAAATTATTAGAGAGTGCTGACCAAACTTTCTCTAAAACTTTCTTACTTAAGTAGGTTACTTCTAGGACTTTTGTCAACCTCTGTCCTTCAGAAAACACAAGAAAGAATCATTCAGATGATCCTTTGGCTTTGTGTTATTTGTAACTAAAAGATTTCTGGCATGCATTAGCGAAAAGATGAATTGGAATTCATTTATAAGATTGTGCCATATTTTTCAGTGAATTGCGGGAACATTATAATGCAGGATGCTCTGAGTGTCTTTTCAGTTTTCTTCAAGATGATACAGAGTTGTATCATCCTAAATGCATAGAAGACAAATTAATTTGTCACTTCAAAATGAAAGACTCTAAGGCTTAACTTCTTCAAGAATAGCAGCTCTGGATAAGAAACGCATCTTAATCCATCTGAAATTTCAAAAATGATAACTTCTCAGGTCACATTTTCACCTTGATTCAGAAGCTGCATGTTGCTGTACTAGTTGTCAGAGTTCCTGCAAAGATCAAGATACATCACTTACTAACTAGCTGGCCTTATGTGGACCACCTTCCCTGTGATTTTACATATGAAACATGGGTAATAATAATGTTTATACCGAAGGGCTAATGTGGACAGGAATAGCACAGATTTGTCTTTTAAAAAATTCTTAGCTCATGTGAGGAAAATAGTTCCCACCATTTGTATTATTAATATATTCATTTTTGTTCCCAAGTGAATTTTGTTTTACTTTATAACAGTTAACTGTTTAGTTAATGAACACCATCTACAGACTACCTTTACATGAATAAATTAATTTTAATTTTTGTTTTGTTTCCTATTCTTTGGTGTAATTTATAATTCACTGGAGTCTCACATTAGTTCAAGTTCCAGCTGTCAGAGCTGAAATCACACACAATCTTTTCATTATAGACAGATGAGCATAAAAGACTCATTTCGTTGCATAATTATGACTCCGAGTAGAAGGAGACTAAGGGGCCAGATTTGCTGAGATTAGAGTTATGGATGGCTGTCAGCTGCCTCTTGCCTGCCCTGTGGGTGGTGGGACTTGAACCCATGAAAGACAGAAACATGACAGGCAGGAGTAGAACCAGGTTGTTCATTAAACTTCTGTCATCCATTTTTGTGTTGCAGAGTTACGTCTGAGGACCCTCTTAGTTACATGAAACAAAAACAATGGGGAAAAACCAGACCTATGTGAGCTAGTTTTCTCATTTTATCAAAGATACTTGATCATCTGTAAGGAATACAGATCAAAGAAAGCAAACACTATCTTCTAGGTATGTTGGAGAAAAAAAATGTGTTTTTTTTTTATTTGTTTTGTTTTTTAACTTCATAGATACTCTGGACTCTACATTGCACACATGTACCTTAAAAGTAGTCTACTTCTATATTTAAGACAGAAATTTGTTTATTTCCAGCATTTTGTTAGATTTGGATTGCATAAAGAAATCAGAGTTCATTTACAAGCACCTTGGGATTCATATTTTATTTGTAAAGAAAAAGTAGGCTTTAAACTTTCTCTGGAATTTCCTTCCCTGATCTACTTAATAAATATTTCATAGGAGTTATTTTTAGTGTATGTTTTATATTGTAAAAGCAGAAGCAGTCTAAAGGCTAATATCAGAGTAATTTTAAATAATATATCATAAGAAAGTAGCGGTGAATATAAATATTGACGAAAAATATCTATGCATCTACCAAGACAACGTTCCTCTATGTTATAGATCAGAAATTGCAATTTTATTAGTTTTCAAATTACATCATACCAGCAATCTCAGTGTGTGGTTCTTGGGAAGTATAGTCTATGGTTTATTGCTTGCAGTGTTTGAATCAGCATGATCTACAACTGGAGCAGAAAAAATTTTACCTAAAAAATCACTGTACACATTAACCAGAATGCTCACGGATGCTTGAATAATACTTATTTGGAAAGCAATTCTTCTGGACTTTACCAATTAAAGATCTATATCCAATCTCATTTATCATATTATAATAATGGGGAGGTAGTTGTGGAAGGGGTTCTTATGGTTATCCAATCTATGAATTTATCCAGAGATATGATAAAGTCTGATGTTTTATTTAAGTGTTTGTTATAAATTTGTCTTCCTTGACTGTTTTGGGGTCATAGTTTTCTAAGTTGGTCATAATGATCCATACCCCATCAGAAAGACTTTCTCAATTATCCTAACCCATGCTAATATAAAGTTCATTTCGGTCTAGTTAATTAAAATTTTAGTATATTGGTATCATACTATTAGGACAGTATTAGGTACTTTACTGTCTTGACCTAAACCTTTTTGCTATGTAACAAAGTAACAAATATATAGGATATACAGCAACCATTTTGTCCAGTTCACACATTTTCTTACTTTCCTATGGCCATGACAAAGCACCATGTCTACGAAACTTATGAAAAGTCTTTAACTGAGGAATTGCTTCCGGTTCGTAAGTCAAGTCCATGACTGTCATGATGGGAAGCATGGTAGCAGGCAGACAGTCATGGCAGTGCAGCAGTAGCTTCGAGCTTACATTTTGAGAAAACCATGAGGCAGAGAGAAAGAGAACTAACCAGGGATGGCTTGAGCTTTTAAAACCTTGAAGTCCGTTCCCAATGACACATTTCCTCCAACAAGACCACCTCTCCTCCAAGAAGGTCACAGCTCTTAATCCTTCCTATAGAGTTTCACAAACTGGGGACAAAGCATTCAAATATATGAGGCCAATCTTATTTGAAGCACCTCACAGAATTTTCAACAACAAGAGCAAACTAAGGATTTCTTCTTTGTGTTTCATAGTGTCTGGCATTTCTGTGGGAAAACTGGCATATAGGTGGTAGGATCCCCTGACAGTTCATTCACCAAGATATCTGGCATTTGGCTTGAGAATGACTCAGAGACAAATCATGTTGAACATAGTACCGACAAGTGATCTTCCTCTGTGGTTTAACTTCCTCACCTCCTGCTGTCTAATAGAGTTTGGGGAATAAGATTGAATCTAACAGAGCTTTTACCAATCTGTGAGGCCTATCCCAGAGTCATGTTTCTGTGGAAGTTTCATAATGTGAAATCGCCCTTCAATGTGAATATCAGGTAACTGGCATGAATTCTTTCCCCTTACACAGATTCATCTCCTTAAAAAGTGAAGAGAGCACAGACTTCTAGACAGATGCCCTAGGGTGCTTTGCCATTGGCAATGAAAGATCATACATTTCCATAATCAATAGTTGTATCTTTTCATGAAGACTTATTCCTAGAAATATCACCTCAGCACAATCCAGGGACTGCTCCTTGATCATCCTTTTTCTTTTTATTATATAATATCTGAGCAACCATGATTCACTCAGTGATCAGGTTGAGAGAAAAATGACATCTGATGTAAACATCTTTAGTGCTGCATTTTGTCAAAGTAAGGAGAAAATTGTATTAATGATACAATTTGGAAATGAGTCTGACACTATTCAAAGAACCATGAATATAGTCAACAATGAAGAATTAACTAAAGGCAGTTCTTTTTCAATAGAATTATATTTGTCTATAAATGCCTATCTTGTTTATGCTTCCTATTAACACTGATGTAGCAAAACCTTTCCTGCATTATTAGAGTTCAATAGAAACATTAAAATGAGGGGCATATGTAAATCACTCCCTTTACCTCTTATAAAACATCCAGGCTTTGCTAAAGGACACTGAAAGTTTAAAGATTATTATACAAACCTCTTTAGAAAGTTAATAAGCTCTGAAAAACTCTAATTTGCAGGTGAATGGAATTGTCCTTGGTCAAACATTAAGAACAATGTTTACAGCTTATATTATCTTCTCAAGTTTCATAGTTCAAATCAGTCCTCATAATTAGTTATATTGAGATTGGAGGTTTCTATCATAGTATATTCATTAAAACTGTTCAAAATTGCTAAAAATCTGTAGCAAAAACACTCTAAGAGGTAGGCTTTGGGATATAGAATTAAGTCAATTACTACATTCTGGGCTTGCCTCTACATCAGTGCATTGTGATATGATTCCCAGGTTGATAATGTTTCCTTTTTTATTACCCCAATATAAAAATGTAACAAAGGATCAACTGCAGATTATTAAAAATTCCTAAATGAAAATGATTCGTGGAAGTGCTTTTATTAGTAAGAAGCTATTCATATAAAATTTTGGATAAAAATTTTTGGGTCATATAATGTTTGATGGCCAGGTGATAGAGACTGACCATTAGGCCCTATTGAAACAATATCATTTCCTTAGCTTTGTAACAATTTTTTCTCTTCTGATGAATTTGCTTTAGCTGGCAAGGCTAGTCTGGTACTCTCTGGTAAAAGTGATCGATCATTCTGAGACTATAGGCTTGTTCAACCACACCCACTTGTTTTGATATGTTTCCTAACCTGTTTTACTTTGTTGAACTGTAATTGTTAGTTGAAAAACAGATTGTTCACTGAAAGGAATCCACAAAAGGAATGGTACCTTCGATGAACATATGTTGTTATCATCACCATATTTCATAGTTACTGTTCAAACTTGGGAGCAGAGTAAAATCCTGTTACTTCAATTGAGGAGAATGAATGACTTTTAAAATACTCCACAGGCTATAATTAACTTTAAAAAATTTCCAGCTAACAGCTTTCTTTAGTAATTTAACTACAATTTAAATTCATTCCATTATATGCCAGGACATTTAAAAAACATTGACCAAAGCTTAATGAACAATAACAGTCCTATTAACTTTTGACAAATTATGGTCATTTATAAAAGTTCTTTGTAGATTGTCTGTGTTGGTATGTATCTGATCTAGTTTTTTTAATATATTTTCCTAAAATTTTTGTGTCATACACACAACCTTAATCAGAGTTTCTTGTAATGATAGAAATTAGGATTTTAGTTTTAGCTGGAAGTCATTTTAAAGAATGCAATTCTAGAGAGGTCAAGGAAAGAACTAGAAAAAAGAAATCTGTTTCATACATTTCCTACTTTTGTTATTAATATCACTGTTAATATTTTATACATTGAAAGTATTTTTCATATGTCTTTATACTTATAACTTTTGAGGTAGCAGCATGCAAAGTTTGTAGATGAGAAAAAGAAACATTAAAGCGAGTTTTTCCAATATCCTAACATTAGGACGAGACAGAACCAAGTTTCACACATTAATAATACAAAGTGAGGTAGGAGAATAAATGCGTCTTCCTTTAGGAGTGGCAAAAAAAAAAAAGGTAAGCAAACGAGCCAAACAGCTAGCTAACGGCTAGCATTGAGAATCTCTAAGGGCAAAATGCCAGTTTCAGTTCATCATCCCTCAAATGATAGGTCACTGCAAGGAAGGTGCTAGGCTGCATCAGTACGTGGGTTCCCCTTCCACAGGAGGTTTTCTGTACCATTAGACAGATCCATAAAGGGTAAGTCCATGCCGCGGGTATATTCACTTAGTTTTCGGTGTCAATACTGGCACGGTAGCAGAAAAGATAAGCAAACTGAGTTTGTGCCAACCATGGAGCATTTATTACCTAAACTGGTTTGCTTTCTTCATTCATAAAAAAAAGTTATGGTTATTGACATATTTGAATTATCTTCTGTAATCTTATGCAAAAATTTTAAAAGATGAGATTTCTGTCTTAATATTTACTCTCAATAAGGGGGCGTTTCTAAACTACCTCAATGACTTTGCTAGTACTTTCCAAACGTTTTTAGAAAGATGGCTCGGAAGCTAAGAGCACAACTTGCTCTACAGGACGACCTGGGATTCGTATCTACAACCCACAGGACTGCTAATATTATCTTTAACACTAACTCCAGATATTGCAGTGTGACCTTCTGATGTCTGTGAATGTTGAATGCACAGAGTGCACAGGTATACATATGGGCCAGATACCTATACATGTAAAATAATTATAAAAGATAAAATATAGTTTCAATCATTTTACTGTTATACAGGAGAAAGTTCAGGGATCTACGAATCAGGAGCCCCACGTTTTATTTGCAGTTTTGTTATTAGCAATCTGTGTTCTTTTATACTATTGTTTGAGTTTTTTGTATTTTTATTTTCCTTTTAAAAATAAATTAGAACATCTGAGTTTAAACAGGAGACAGAAAAAAAGAAATGCCTTGAGCTTAGTGCATTTCTGAAGGTCTCAGTGTCCTTTAAATTTTATTCTTAGGAATGTTCTTCAAAACCTCTGTCATTCTATTTCCTAGAAAAAAATACTTTAAAAACAAAAGTAAAAAGGGCCAAGTAACATACAAAAGCAGACTTAGCAGAATTACACCAGACTTCTCAAAAGAGACTATGAAAGCCAGAGGAGCCTCGACAGATGTCATGTAGACTCTAAGAGAACACAAATGCCTGCCCAGGCTACTATACCCTGTTGCTGTAAAATTATAAAAAAGAAAGCTGTCTTTTACCTTGCACTAGATTCAGCACCATAGTGCCACAAGATATCTGGTAAATATATTCGTCTCAGTCAACAAAGTGTCTCACCCGCTCTGCTCCATCCCGTATCACACTGCTGAAGGCCTCTCTCTGAGCCTGGCAACAATCTCTCTACCTATCTAGTTCCCAAGACAGGCTGCCACCATGCCAGAAATATACATCTCAATTTCGTGGCAGCCCAGCGTCTCCAACACCACAAACTCTCTTAAACTTAAATTGCCACATGAAAGAACACACAACACTATAACCTCTGATCCAATCGATAAGATATAATTGCCCACCTAAACATACAAAGCCCTGTACACATGCATCCCTTAAGAACATTCATAACAACTAATAAATATGCAGAGAGGAATCTTAACATCACCCTCCATGTTCTCTAGGCAGCTTCTTTGGGCTCTCTCCAGTCTCTTCCTCCCTCTAAATCTTTTCCCCTGCCCATCCTTCCTTCTCTTGCAGGGGGTGGGTAGGAGATATGGGATGTGGAACCCTTGTAGGGGTGTACCAGGAGGGGAATCAAATCTGGAGTGTAAAAAATAAAAGTTATGATGGATAGAACTATGTAGTCTTTAATTATACAAGGCAGAGCTAGGTGTTTAGAAACTTTGTGTCTATAGGACATAAACACATTTTAAAGTGGGATTGTTAAACAAAAGTGAGTTCAGTGAAACCGGGATGCTTATGATAGGGGTCTCAGCTTTTATTTTCCACCATCCTGTTCTAAATGTTGTGTACACACACACACACACACACACACACACACACACACACACACACACAGAGAGAGAGAGAGAGAGAGAGAGAGAGACAGAGACAGAGAGACAGAGACAGAGAGAGAAGCAAAAAGCTGATGGTTTCTGAGTGTCTACACGTTTCCCATGTTTCCCATGTAAATAAGAAATACCCAATTTAATAAAGATGGAGAGAAAAAGAATAAATTCAGTAAATAATTCAGTAAATTAAAGGAGAGAAAGGGACAGAGTAGAAGACAAGGGGTAAATATGCAGATATGCTGGAGACGCATGTGGAGGAAGTGAGAGAAGAGACAGGAGAATGGGAGAAGAGGACAACACAGAAAGAGATGAGATGACTATCAAATGGGGATTTCAGTGTGGACATCACTAACTGATTCATTTACATAGCTCCTTTGTTTTCTGTAGATCTATTTAGCATTTGTCATAAAACTAACCCATGATGGCAGATGATTTAACTGCATTATGTGATTCTACCTCCCAACAAAATAAGAAGACAAAAGAGATGTATTCATGTGCATTTGATTTTTTGATGCCTGTGTTTACATAGATATTCCAAAGCCTCTTTAGAATTTTCATTCAGATTTTGTTTATCTAAAAACTATTCATAATTATAGATCCAAACATTAGTATAGTGTTTTTCAAAGGTAATGTAGAGTCAGAATGAAGGTTTGAATGTCTATTTGGGCTCTCAAATTTCCCAAGTAGAGCATAATCCAATTGTCTCATGTATTGAAAAATACATTTTCATAAAAACTATCGATGCTGGATAGATTGATTATTGATGTTGATATTAGAAGCTAGGCCTGCAGTTGTACAATCACTAGCTCTGTTTTATTGAATAGGTCGGTAAACACTTTTCCTCTTCAGTTTTACAATTCTGTGATCTCAATATATCACAAGCAGTAAATCCCTGTTAGTTCTTATTTACACATTGCCTGTTTCAGAAATGGTCAGAGTGCTCTGACATAATGCATGTCTTAACCTCTTGGAGTTTAAATAAACTGAGTTCTATATAGCCCACAGATCTCTGATCAGATTTCCATGTACATGGCTAAACTCTGGGTTGAGACAGATGGGTTCTTTAACACTGTTTGCTGCCTCTTGAGTAGAGAAATCCTTAAAATAAGTTGTTTCATTGGTCAACCCACTCCTTAATTCTTTCATTTGGGAATGACACAGTATAAAACTTGGGTACCACTTCAAGCAAGATGTTTAAAGATGCAACATCAATGTTCAGTTATTCAGAGTAGTGGTATACAGCTTGAACATGTTAATATCAGCAGGGTAAGAAATAGTGTAACAATTTGGTTAAAATAATACCTGTTAAAAATCCTCACTGAGTTCATACATGTATGTGATTTCAAAAATTTTGTAAGTGACAATTTAGAAATGCTTTGGTGACTGGGAAGAATTTGAGCACACTCAAGCTTCGAAATATCACAGGAAAATCTTGTCATATTGTTTTTATAAACTTACATAGTGGAATATATATGTTATATCTAGATTATCAAAAAGTTTACTAATTATATACTAAAAACATCAAGGTCAAATCCAATATCGAACACAGAACAGATAAAACATCTAGCTTCTGGGAATTAAATACACAAACTTCTGAAAGTACTACATATGATCATGACAAAAGGGACATATAAATTCAACACACGAACATTGTAATTACGGAATTTATTTAACTTCTTGAACCTTTTGATAGTTTCTTGAACCTTTTTCTTAGTAACAAACTTCTGCATTATCTGAAAGAGGTGTCACCAATCCTTGTTTGGGGGGGTTAAAAATGATCGACTTCAATTTTGTTTTACAAAAACTAATTATATTTCTAGCTCTAAAAAATCAGTGCATGAATGGTAACCACTGAAGATCAGGCTGTGGCCTTTCACTGAAAAATGCTTTCTGTCTGTTGTAAAGATTTAATTCTTAGCCTTTGACCATCTCACAGAGTGATCAGTTAGTTTTCTTCCACTGGATTCTCAGTTCTTACATCCAAGTGTCTTGTAATTAGAAGTGACTCACCCAGGCGATAATAGAACTTCCTTGCAAACAAATGAAAACCATAATAGAGAAATTAATCTGGCAACTCGCAGCCCTTAACCTCTTTAATAATGCTATAAAGGAACACAGAGTTCCTTCTTAGAATGATATTACCTGGGTGATAATTTAATTTCTTAAACCACAAGGTATTTGTCCTTCTTGGAAAAACTGTAAAAATATGTTAGCCTTCTGTAAAATAGCTAAGAAAGAAATTGTCTCTTTCTTTATCTTAAACTCATGCTCAAGTGGTTATTGTTCATTAAAATATTTCCAAGTATGGATGACCATCGGTAATGTGCAAAACTTTTCAACACACAGAGAGCGACGCTTATACTCTGAATGACAAGGAATAAAAATTAATTAAACAGTACCTTTTGACAAGGCATTGACTAAGTTATGTTAGAGAACAGCTTTCCATGAAAGCAAGTATGCAACAGTGTATCACCATCAGCTCAATGGCTACATGTCTTACGCTCAAACATGCCAGCGAGCTATCTCTACCCAGTCAGAGAATGGAACACAGACACAGGCAAAGGGGATCCCATTTTAAATGTAAAAACATAAAACATCCAAGAAAAAATAAAATTGTTAAAAAAAGATAGATTAACTTCTACCCACATGTATGCAATTTTATCTTTTGATAATAGAAGCAAATGCCTTCACTACGTGAAAAACAAAACAAAACAAAAAACCTTTCTTCTTTCATTACCACAAAAATAAAGAAAAGAAATCAGATACAGAAGAAATGCCTTTTCTTGTTAATAACATTTTATTTCTTTCCACAGCTTTGGACTTCCTTTTAATGTGCCATTATTATTATTTCATTCATTTATTGCTATGCGGTGTCTTTTAAACTACTGGGGTACATAGTTCATTGGTGCTTACGTTCGATCAGTGGATTTGTTTTCCATGTGTTATTGGGAAGACAAATGACCAGAGAGAGAATAATGTTATGTCTGGCAAACCAAAAAGAACAAGCAATGACAAGCTTGGCACTCCGAACTCCAAATGTATTTTATTTAGTTCATTAACATGGATATTCTGGGAGACATTTACTTATGTCCACTTTACCCTTGAATAAATGAACTTTGGGGAGCTCCAAACCAGTGATACAGTTTTCTGATATCTTTATTAACCCACAAAGGCAATGAATGGATAATGTGTATGTGTAATGATCAATTTACTGATAATTTTAATTTAAGATAATTGGATTTTTATAAATTTGCATGCACACAAAACTCGTGATTTTTATCAAAGAACAAAGAATCCAGTGGAGGAAGAATGTATGATTAACTAAAAGATGGTGTCAAAGTAAACCTGTACATATTTCAATAAGAATTTTTTTGAACATCTTTTATTATACTCAGAAAGAAGTCCCACAGATATGCAGGGATTGGGACATCATAGATCATTATGTTTTGCTGACATAAGGCCCAGTAAATAATCAAAAGTGTAGATAAAATAGTTCATATTCTTTACATTGAGTTTATGGGTAGTTTTATTTTCATAAACAATATGATTTTAAGAAAAACCAAGGAGCAAAGAGATATGGAATTGCTTCATATTGGGTAGTTAAATGTCTCAATATAAACATAATGCTGAAATTGATTGGCAAATAGAAGTCACCATATGTGAAGCTTGAAACAGAGATTATGGTAATAAGAACCAGTGAAAACTAGATTTGAGGCTATGATAGAAGGTCTGATAGTCTCTATAGCCAAGTAAAGATGTAGATAAGTTCATAAACCATATTCATAAATACATAAATACACACACACTCATATATATATACATATATATGTATATATACACATACATGTGTGTATATATATATATATATGTATAAAAGCATCATATACCCACATATCTCTATGAATAAAAGAGAAGATTAGAAAATATGCAGGGACTGAGTCTAAGCCATTTTGGCTGATGGCAAGTTTTAATTTCAAGTTCCCCAAAATGGAAACATTTGGTAAGGTTAGAAAATAGGAATTTTCTTTATTTTCTTTTTATTGTATACTTTACATATTTACTTTTCAAGTTTTATCCCCTTTCCCCCTTCCCCCTGCTTCTATGAAGATGTTTCCACTCCCACCTACCCACTCCCACTTTAACACCCTAGCATTCCCCTACCCTGGGAAAATGAGCCTTCAGAGGACCAAGGGCTTCTCCTACTATTGATGCCAAACAATGCCATCATCTGTTACATATGCAGCTGGAGCCATGAGTCCCTCCATGTGCAATCTTTGGTTGATGGTTTAGTCCCTAGACGTTCTGGGGGGGTCTGGTTGGTTGATATTGTTGTTCTTCTTATGGGGTTGCAGACTTCTTCAGCTCCTTCGGTCCTTCTCTAACTCCTTCATTGGGGTCCTCGTGCTCAGTTCGATGGTTAGCTGCAAGCATCCTTATCTGTATTAGTAAGGATCTGGCAGAGCCTCTCAGGAAACATCCATATCAGGCTCCTGTCAGCAAGCACTTCTTAGCATAAGCAGTAGTGACTGGGTTTGGTGGCTGCATATGGGATAGATCCCCAGGTGGGAAAGTCTCTGGATGGTCTTTTTTTCAGTCCCTGTTCAACACTTTGTCTCTGTATTTCCTCCCATAAGTATTTTGTTCTCTCATCTAAGAAGGACTGAATCATCCACATTTTGGTCTTTCTTCTTCTTGAGATAAAAGCAAATATACAGAATATCTTTCCACAAACCCAGTCCTACAAAAGCTAATAGATGGAAAACTCCAACACAAGGAGGGAAACTATACTCTAGAAGAAGCATAAAGTAATCTTTCAACAAACCCAAAATATAGCCACACAAACATAATTCTACCTCTAACAACAATCACTATTCCTTAATATCTCTCAAAATCAATGGACTCAGTTCTCCAATAAAAAGACATAGACTAACAGAGTGGAAATGTAAACAGGGCCCAGCATTTAGTTGCATACAGATAACGCACCTCAGTGACAAAGACAGGGATTTTTCTTGATCTGACTTTCATTGACTGCCATGTGGGAAATGTTTAGGAGACCATAAAAAGCACAATCAATATATCCAATTAGCAAACTGTGGTAGGAGTCAGATGAGAGATGTTCTGGCTTGTACTAGGATGGTGACAGTGGAAACAGAGTACATCCGAAGATTAATTATTTGTGTTTAGAGTAATATAGAAGTAGAACTCTTTTGTGACAGTTATAGTGCTTAAATTAAAAATGTCTACTTACATGCTGATTTTGCTTCCCCCTTTAAATCACTTTTATTCGCCCATACACATTCTCATTTAGAAACTTCCTCTGCAGCAGTAATGCAGTCATAAATATTCTTTCCTTTTCCTTCTAACCTCTAATTACAACATTATTTACTTTTTAACTAAAAAAAGTTTCTTTTTTAATATTCACTTTTATAGTTTAGTTTCTACTGCTTTTCTTATTAGAACTGTCTCATTTTGAAAGCAAAGCCTACGAGATCATTCATAAATCCTTTGTTGGTGAAGCCTCTGTTACTTCAAACTCTTGGTTAATCCATTGCCCTCTGTTTGCTCTACCAGCTGGTTTTAATCATCAGTATCCAACAGAACAATCAAGACTCATTCCAGGACTTTGATTAAGTGGTAGCAGCAATCTAGGATTTGAAGAGGAGTGATCTTAAAGTTGCACTAGGCAATATAACCATATTGCTCAAAAAAGGTGGTCTTAATTCATGTTGTCATCCTTATATGTTTGGATGCTCATTTCTTCAGTTTTTCCATTAAGCACAATATATTTTCTTTAATTTCTTCATACTCATGAGAAATAAGCATTATGGTTACTTGCAAAAAATTCCTGTAGAAGAGTAGGTGGCAATTTTTCTTTCATGTTAACAATTTTGAAAGTAGATTTTGTCAACATGACACAAACTAGAGTGAGGTGTGAAGAGAATACTGCAGTTGAGAAATTGCCTTCCTAAGATTTGTCTGTGGGCACACATGCAGGGTATTTTCTTCATTGATTGATATGAGAAGGCCCAACCCACTGTGGTTGGTGCTGTTCCAAGGCAAGTGCCCAACTGTGATCTAAGAGGACAACTGAGGCTCAGGAATAATGAGGGTATTGGGATTATTGTGTGGATAGGGAGAAGCCCTGGACACAGTGCCCATTTTGCTTCAAATATGGCTCCATGTTACAATGTCAGAAGGCATTTTCATTGCTGTCATGGACTTGGAAATGCTGATAGTAATCTGAGACACACCACCAGGCCACCCTGCCTGTCGCATGTCCTTTTTGGCAATGTGTGATGAACCTTTAGGAACCTCTTCTGCTGGATGCCTCCAGTGCCTACCTGGGTTACCCATGATGGTGAACTCTAACCTGTAAACCAAATAAACCTTTTCATGCACATTGCTACATTGGGTCATAATGTTCATCGTAGCAACAGAATATAAAATAGGCCAAAGTATGTACAAAACAGTTAAACATATGTCAGACAAAGATAGCTGAACCTCACTGATGATGAGTCTGTTACAGGAGAAAAAGAAGTTGGAAATCAGGAAGAAAAGGGTGAATGAATAGTCAGTATACTACTGAGATAGAACCAGGCATATTAGAGTAAACTCAAAGATGCATATGTACACATATAAATATGCATACAAATTTGCTGTAGAAGAAAACCAGGTACATGGATTTGTTTCTATACTTCCTGGTTTGTTCCCTGAGGTTTAGTAGTAACTGTATATTCTAATAACAAAGAGCTCACCTAGTAAACAGATCTTCATTTGTATCTACTCTTATTCAAATAAACACACATGCAAACAAAAATGTTTTCTTGGGGGAAATAGACTCTGTTAGAGGACCCAGAACAGAGAAATATAAAATGAATCTAGAATAAAGTAGAATACGTAATTGCTACATTGACACACACACACACACACACACACACACACACACACACACACCATAGTCCTGGCATACAATTTACTCTAAGGTTCCATGAGACTCAAAAAGGCATGTAGACTCGGGTTGCAGAGTGCAGTGCAGTAGAGAATTTACTGACAAAAGTTGATACCTGAGAGTCAATAAAGGCATTGGAATTGATGGTTTGTAACAAAGAGGCAGAATAACTCACTTCATCCAGTAGGAGTGCCCATGACTTCTATCAAACTGTTATTAAGGATGATAGCGCTTTCATGATGGGGACCCATAGCCAGTGTTAGTATCTGCACACAGAGCTCCACAATTCACTGAGTTGTTTTGATTCATAACAGTGATGGGAAACCTAGTCACTGAAAACCCCATGAGCGTATTGAATTTTATGAAGTTTACAGATTATGATGTTTCATCATGGTGGTCACAAATCAAAATGGCTGAAACCGGATCAATTTACAAATGTGGAGAGAAATTACAGGAAACACTAAGCAGATGGGAGCACAGCAAAAAGATGCACCTCTAAAGAATCCATTACATGCCAACGAAGAACAAGAACTAATAACATTATATCACACATAGTCAAGTAAATTTGATATTCATGAGTCAATATATATAAATAAGTGATTGGATAGTAAATGGAGAAGAATGGACAGTCGCTCTTTACAGGAAGTAAAGGAGAAAAATAGGGAGCCACCCTTCAGTAAATAACAGCGTAATGACTGTAATCGACACAGCAAATCAATATAGATGGTAGACTACTGGGTAAAATTTTGAGAAAAAAGCCTTATAATTGTAGCAGTTCGAAGTATTTTTTCTAAAGTACTTGTCACTATTGAAGGGAATGTAAAGAACTGCTGTGAAGAAATGGTTTAGATTAAGTGCTAGAGATCATCATCAGCCATGATGACACTGGTTCATTTTCCTTGAAATGATCAGAGAGAGAGACCACATAGTTTCTATATTCACTTGCTTTGTTACAGAAAAGATTCACATTTACCCACTAGTCAGAAAGTATTTGAAAACCCATATACAGTAGCAATTTACAAAATAATTGAATCACGATCTATAAAAGTATCAATGTAATAAAAAACAAAAAGTGACTGAGGTATTATCACAGCTTGAAAGAGGATGAGGATGAGGATGTCACAAATAAGTGCAAAGTATGATCCTGAAATGGATCCAACATACAAAAGGATTTGGGATAAAATTGTGCAGTTTATTCAGCAGTTTTGTTTTCTCCGTTAGTTGATACATTCTGGTGCTCACAGTGTTGCTAAGATGTCAGTGACAGCATAGGTTGGACTTCTGTCAGAATTATACATATTAGTTTTGTATTGTTGTCATGTACCTCTAATGCCCTAAAAATAAAAAGCAAGGGAAACAAACCAATAATAGACAATCATGTGAATGCAGAAAGAAAGGGGACAAAGACTCTAACTGCTAAGATTTACGGCGGTGATGATAGAACAAGAGAAATGAGTTTTTAAAAGCATCATCAGAGAAGAGGGAAAGTAATTAGCTAGGAATCAGGATACACCAAATACTGAAAATATTAACCTCTGTTAAACAAACAATGAACTGATAAGGGAATGTTGTAGGTAGCTTAAAAATGATTTGTAACAAGATATGTCCTCTAAGGTACTGCAGTATAGTTAGTAACTCTTGAATAAATGTAAGACACACAAAACTCCATACAATAGTGACAAAAACATTTGCTGAATAAATTATGGAAAATATCATCTATAAAGTATGTATAAACGTAGAACAACTCATGCTTAATGCAGAGAAGCAAAGGGGGTGATTTTATACCTACCTCTGATTTTTGTCTCTCAATTGTAATTAATCTGGTTTTTATCCACTTATTTATCATGTTCACATAAAACAGACCAAAATTTACCAAGAAAACATATAGAAGATTGTGAATCTTATTAAGTATGGCCCTATGTATGTCTGCCTCTATATGGATATTCAAATCTCTTCTCTAAGGAATACAGTTCACAGGAAGCTGTTTTACCTACAAAAATTAAAACTACCTTCAAATATGTCAGGTTTTTGGATTCTAAGTATGTTCCATTTATACAGCAGAATTATAATTTTCACAGATAATATGTTATAATGTATATGGCAAAAAAGGGCATGGAAATATATATAATTGCCTTGCAGAAACTTAACAGTATTTAATATTACAAGCTTTAGATGATTGACAATGGAATAGAACTCTTTCTTGTTGTGCAAAATAATCAAACATGAATGCGAGCTTGTTAGAACACTGTAGAACACACAAAACCTTTGGGAGTTCCCGATTGTCAGCTCTGTCACCATCATCTTTGTCATTTTTATTTTTTCCCATGCATTCAACATCCAGGATTGCTTGACATTGTTATTGTGGAGAAAGCATGTAACATATGACCTACTCTTAGAGTAAAGTTTAAGCATTAACTGAAGTGTTTAATAATACAGTGCTGGTCATGATGTGGTTGGTGCTGAATAGCAGATATATTGGACTAATTCATCTTGCAGAATTAAAAGTTTAGGCTCATTGAACACAAACTTCTAATTACTGCTTTATCTCATCTTATGCCTAGGAACAGCTGTATAATATTTGGAATTATCTAAAGTTGATAGACAGTGACCAAAGACTACAGAGAATGTTGTATGAGTAAATATTACCAGCAAGTATTTAAGTTGACACACACACACACACACATATATATATATATACACACATGCACACATATAATATTATTGAAATGATGTCACAAATAAAGCAAAAAGTTTTCATGTAAGAAAACAAAGAAAAGATTATTTTTCACAATACAAAATAAGCATCTTTTTCTGCCTGTGTTTACATAATTGGTCAGCAATGGTAACCATAAGTCACAAAGTCATTAATAAAATTAACCAGAGCATATCAAATACAGAGACGAACGCTAGCAGCAAACCATTGAATTGAGAACGGGACCCCCTTTGAAGGAATTAGAGAAAGGATTGAAGGAGCTAAAGGGGCTTGCAACTGCATAAGAACAGCAATGCCAACCAACCAGAGCCTCCAGGGACTAAACTACTACCCAAAGAGTACACATGGACTGGCCCATGGCTCCAACTGCCTATGTAGCAGAGGATGGCCTTGTTGGGCACCAGTGGAAGGAGAAGCCCTGGGTCCTGCAAGGTTGGAATCCCAAGTGCAGGGGAATGTCAGGGGGGTGGTAATGATGGGTTGATGGGGGTGGGGGAACACTGTTATTAAGGATAGAGAGTTGGAGGGGGAGCAGATAGGGGGCTTATGGACAGGAAACCAGGAAAGGGAATAACATTTGAAATGTAAATAAAGAAATATATCCAATAAAAAAAAATCCTAACTCGGAAAAATCAGGGTTTGGGTAATAGAATTTAACTGATAAGCTTCCTCTTAAATATAACCTGTAGCTTTGGAGGTCTAAAGATTTACTTGGTTTTATTGTATGCATGTGTGTACCTAAATGTAGGCATAGGCACCATGTGCTTGCAGTACCCTCAAGGCTAGAACAGCTTCAGATACCTGGGAACTAGAGGACTTTTGTGAGCCACTGTGATATGAAACAAACCCGTTTGTAGGAGCTGCAAGTGCTCTTAACCACTGAGACTTCTCTCCAGCTTCTAATAATTACTTTTTATTGTATATTTTAAAGTTTCCCTCCACTATCACTAGTATCTTTAGAGTTATGGCTTCCATTATAAAAGTTTTTACTAAAATTACTTTAAGATTTTTCAGAGGCCAAAAAGGACCACTTGGATTTTTCTAAACTTTGTCCTGTTTAAAAGCTCACGTCAAAATGCTTTCAAGATGCCTAAATACGTATACATTTAATTTCACAATGTTGATACTCATATGAAAATATCTAGAAAGCAGTACAAAGCCATCGACATCTCAGGTGAAATTTATTTTTCTTATCTAGGTAATATGCATTTTCATGTCTTTTCTGACAAGGTCGTTTGTCTTGTTCAACTTTTTTATAATAAACATGAATCATAACGTCTTCAGTTTTTGGGTTTTTTTTAATTGAATTTGAACTAAGGTTACATAAACTTGGAACGTGGAGTGAAAGGAATGTCAGTGTTACTAGTGGAATGAAAACTGAGGTAAAATGTGGCTCCATCTTATTTTTTTTTCTCTCTAAAATCAGAAATCGGTTCAGGCAACGTTCCAGGGTTTGAATAAATGTTCCTGATACAAGGTACTCATTTTCATAATATTATGAACTTATTTACATTCTAAATCATTGCTAAATTGCATATAATTATTATAAACTATTTCAATGTGTTGATTTAATTTATTCCTCAGTGATGGCTAATTAATCCTTGATACTGTTAGCTAGTTCTCGACATTCTGTAATGTAGATTGCAAGAACCTGAATGGTGGTGTTAAATACTACCCAACATTCAAGACGGTGACAAGACTGAGGGAGCTCTGAGCCCAAAACTTTAAGTGTATTTATTTCAGAAATAAATTTTTGCTAACTAAAATCAATACACATATATTTAATCTTCTCTAAATAAGGTATCAGAATCTAGGTGTCCGTGTACCCTGTAGAGTCTAGAAGTGACCAGATTTTCACTGCTCCTCAGTCAGATTTCATAAGTTGTTGTCACTTCACTGAATCTCCACTTTAGAATTTTGTCATTTGCAATCATGCCATCTTTCAGGAAAAATGTTTGTTCTATAGCTGAGAGAGAGAGAGAGAGAGGGAGACAGAGAGACAAAGAGACAGAGAGACAGAAAGACAGAGACAGACAGAGAGGGAGGGAGGAAGGGAGGGAGTGAGGGAGGGGGAGGAGGGTGGCAGAGAGACAGAGACAGACAGGGAGAGAGGGAGGAAGGGAGGGAGTGAGGGAGGGGGAGGAGGGTGGCAGAGAGACAGAGACAGACAGGGAGAGAGGGAGGAAGGGAGGGAGTGAGGGAGGGGGAGGAGGGTGGCAGAGAGACAGAGACAGACAGGGAGAGAGGGAGGATTTGGGTGTTAAGTCCCTGAATTTGAAAGGTAGTTTGTACGACACTTTCATGCCTATTTCCATGTAAAACATGCTGAAGTTAATGGCTTACTCTTCTAGTTATTGTCTCATCTACTCCACATTCTTCTTACTATTGGATACTTTAGATCATTGAAGGGAAATTCATTAGGCAAGTGACCATTTGAAATGATCAGTTTGTAGCAACACCACAAACTGAACCTTCCCAAATCGCCATGAAATACAAATTAGTGAAACATGTCATTTCGAGAGTAAAAATGATGCTCTTTTGTAAAATGTAAGGCATTATTATTACAGTAGTACCATTTAGGTGTAAGACATACATCTCACCTGCAGCACCTTGGATATAACTAAACAGAACTGTAGTAGGAATAACCATAGACAGTAATTTCATATCATTAGAAGAAATGTGACATCCAGAAAAATTTCTTTCTCCAGAACTGTGTGTAGGAACCTGTTATTTTTCACTTCTGATCTGATCAAAAGGGGCATTCATTATCTAACAGCGATGTTGTCATTCAGTCCTCTCATAGTCCTTGTCGCATAAAGTTTCCCATTGGAACCAGGACTTACCTTCTCTTCCTCCAATGTAAAGCATCATGACAGGCTCTCCTATAGCATTCATTTTGAGAAATAGAAGGACTACTTTAACAGTAATTTCTTGTAGATAAATGAAAATTATATTCTAAATAAAAATGCCCAAGTCTTTCAAAAAATTTTATTGATCATCTCATAAAAATGGGGGTGGATATGCATTTTTGTCATGGAATTGAAAAATTGTACTTTGGACTATGGTCTAATTGATCGTTTTCTTGTATGATAGGAATATTTGAAAGCTATAAACTTTACCAATAAACTTTATTTTAGGTAAGATTCTTATATGTTTCCTGTTTTGTGGTTTTAAAAGTCCATGATATAGCAAAGCTGTTCTATCAGCCATTTCATTGAGCCCATGCTGATTTTTTTATTTTAATACTTTTTTATTAATGGATATCAACAAACAAAATCGCTGTTGGAATAACATTCACCATAGGTTCTGTGTGTTTGGAGACCTTTATGTCCACCCAAAGAACTCCGAGGCTCCAATAAGCCTGAGAATTCTTATCCCTTGAGCCATCTCCCAGATCAGGGGACAAGAGCCCTTTCTGTAGGAGGAGTTAAGGAAAAGCTATACCCTTGGATTTGGGGCACAAAGAGATGGCTGGACTCCAGATCACATATGCTAACCTCACTTCTCTGGGCCTGTGTTGCAGGGATCATGTACCGGAAGTCATGTGCATCAGCAGCAGCCTGTCTCATCACCTCAGCTGGGTACCTGTCCTTCTGTTCTCCTGGGAAACTGAACTCCGCCATTGGGTCAGGGCTTCTTACCCCCTTTCCTGTTCTTCTATTCAGTCCTCTGCTTGGTACACTGCTGAAGCTAAAGGGGATGCCAACCCCTGCTGCTTCATCTGCCTCATCTGTCCGGCCCTTCCTCTCTCACCTTCCTGAGTTTCTTCTGGCTGTTTTTTATTCTGGGTAGATAAGGAAGTTTTTGTTCCCTTTTGAGTAATACAAGATGGCACACACAAATACTTTCGTAAGCTCTGAACCAATTCACTCTGCATTTCTGTACGTGGTTGAAGAAAAAGTATGAAGCAGAAAGCCCAGACCCTCCTATCCCAATCTGGTTAACCACCACCAAGGCTAGCCTGGAAGAATCAGTCCTTAGAAGTCATTGAGATAGCCATCTGTCTTTCCCAAAGCCCTGAGCTTCCATTCTGTCCCAATAGGAGTCACAGTCTATTTGGGGACTACTGCGTCTGATTGTGGTGATACTGGCTGTGTGTGTTGGATGCCAAATCAGATCCGACAGATCACGGCTGAGGAAAACCCAAACACGACTGGACCAAGGCATATATGATCCTCCTCCCCTTCTCTGACATCTTCTTCTACCTCAGCTCGGTTGTCAACCCTCTCCTCTACAATGTATCTTATCAACAGTTTGGGAGACTGTTCTGTCAGGTACTCTGCTGCGGGCTGACTCTGCAGCATGCCGACCAGGAGAAACACCAGCGTTCACACTTCAGCTCCACCAAGGACAGCACTAGCTCAGCACACAGCCCCCTCATCTTCCAAGCCTCCCTGCTAGTGACTCTTCTTCCAGGAGAATTAACAAGGTTTTCTTAAGCACTTTTCAGGCAGAGGCTAAGTCCATATAGGCTAAGCCACAGTCCTTGAGTCCTAAGTCACCACAGACTGGCTCAGAGACCAAACCAGCTAGTTCCACCACAGAAAATAGTTTACAGGAGCAGGAAGTTTGAATGTCCAGTTCAGAAACTTTGAGGAGAAAATGGCTCTTCCCTCCCATAAGAACCCATGCTGATTTCGCCAGCGATTTTGTCATGATTGTGGGATATGACTATAAGTCTCATGGCCTAGGTCCAAGACAGCTTTGCATGTATTTGTATTTGAGAAATGGAGAGTTTTAATCTGACATTGGATTTCTTCAGTTCTAATTTGAAGCTTAGCCTAGCTGTCAGAAGTAGAAGCTTTAGCATAGTTTATTACAGTGGAGCAGAAATCTGCTTTCACAGTAACTCTTGCGTCACATAGGAAATGAGACTGACTTATAGAAGATCTTAAGGATATATTTACCTCATGCTGACTTGAAAATGTGGAATATTTGGATATTCTCCTGAGGCAGGAAGCCACTGCCAGATGTTGTTTTGTATTTGTTGTTTTGTATGGGGCAGGACAGCTTTCCTAACTGATTGAACATACCTATTTTCCTTAAGGACTCGATTGAACAGACCTATTTTCCCCATTGTTGAGAAAAAAATCATTATGTATACATTTTATGATTAGATAACTAAGGAATATCAAGCTAGATACTCACATTCCTTCTTGTTTTGAGGAATATTAGAGGAAGATAATTTCCTATGAAATTATCACACAAAAAATTTTTGCAATTTGTTACATGGAAAGAATTATCAAATAATTCGGCAAGCTTTCTCTTGAATATTCCTCCTCCTGGGGACTGCATCTTTGAAGTAATTTTATTTATTCAGTGACCTTATTTTCAGATGAGAGACCATTTCTCTCTTAGCTTGTAGAATTTTAGTAGGAAAATTAGAGGAGTCAACCAAGCAGACTAAAATGGTATTTAGGAGAAGGATAAGAAATATATAAAATTAATGGGGATGAATTCTTTCTGAATGAGCCAACAGGTCAGATCAAGTCAGAACTGAGACACTAGAGATGGGTGACATATAATGACATTGATAACAGTGAGAGCAGCTTCCTAACATGAAGGGACACTGGGACACCTGTCAGAACTCAGCAATTGGAGAACCAGCCTAATGAGAACCTCTCTTCTGTTCATATGCCTTAGAGAAAATATTGTTGGGGTATTAAACCTACTTCTTCATCCTTGTTTCTGCTTTCTTTTAGTTTTTGTGACTACAAAATCTGCCTCTTTAGCTTAGTATTTTTGGAATCTCATATTAAATATATATTACATGTATTTTACTGTAGTTTGTGATCAGATAAAATAAAGTAAAACTAGATACCTCATTACCATTTCAAACAGTATAAAGGCTCAACTCTGGGCACCCTACTCATGATAAAGAAGAGCCTTCTGACATGTTCTGCCCTAGCTGCAGATCCTATAGGAGACAGCAGTGGGCACCTGTTTTGCAGCCAAGAGACAAGCATGGGGTAGGGGGCAGAATGCATAGGTTTCTAGAACATGCAGGATATTGTGGAGCAGCAATACCAGTTGGACCATCTGTTTTAGATTTCATGCTATTAGGTAAAAGTAACTAACTGTTACATTAAGATATTATAAGCAGAATTCAGCTAATAGAGCAGATCAACACTCCAGTCTGACATAAATATGAAACGCAATGTAAGTATCTTAAGTCACGGAAATATTGTTATGTTTATGGTAGGTTGTAATTCATCTTATTCAGGTCCTGACTATAGTCACACAGGGACTAGTTATAAATAACTGAGTATTTTATTTGTACAGAAATCCTAAGAGTATATTTGCATTATTTTATAAGATAACCCCTCCCATCCACATTTTCTGAGTCACTTGTATCAATGTCTATCACTGTGCAGCATCAATGTTGATTTTATTAGTCCGTATTGGATTTTTTCCTAAATGACTACGTGTGGATAAAAGGATTTTGAGAATGTAAGTTAGTCAGAAGACTGAAAACTCAAAAACAAACAAACAAACAAAACACCAACAATATAAAACAAAATAAAAAACAAGAAAACAAAAAAAAAGCAAGCAAGCAAACAAAACTGTGGATACACTTTCTCTTATGTCAAAGGCAAAGAATTAGTGGTATTTAAATATGCTAAGAGAAGTCCTGCAGCTGTATGTATGTATATGTATATATGTGTACAACAAAAAACTAATTTAAAGTGAGAAGCCATGAATTTGAAAGAGAAGCAGGATGGAAAAACATGAGAAATGATCCCAAGAAAGATTAGGTTTTCTTTGTTATTTCCTGAATTATGCAGAAGCAACATTCTGAGTTCAACACTGTCCTGAACCCTATGCAGAATCAGGGATATTATGAAATGTCAATCGCATTATTAATGATATTTGGGAAGCCTCCAATTATCGCAGTGCAAACCTTTAGGATGGCCAGAGCATAGGAGAACATATAATCCGTAACCAGTGTCTCTGGGACAAAAGGAGCTTTGCAGAAAAGAATGGCCTGGGATTAATATACCATGAATTTCCAGTTCGTTGATCTGCCTCGTGGAAAATCCTTCTGAGTTAGAGTATGAAGTCTAGTTAGTTAGTTTTGAATGGAGAATTTAATAGCCATGCTGTGAGAATGCTTAGACCCAGGCTAGACTTGCTGAAGCAGCCAAGCTAATAAACATAATATAAGGAAGATAATATAATTCAAATATTTAGATTCTGAAATGATATGGTCCTCAGGCAAAGCTACTGTTTTACATGAGGTATTACTTATTGTACAAAAATATGTAATGCCAAATGACATGTTATAAATGTTACACAGAATAGAATCAAAAGAGCAAACACTTCACTCATTGATAAGTGGCTATTAGCCCAATGCTTGAATTACCCTAGATGCCTAGAACACATGAAACTCAAGACGGATGATCCAAATGTGAATGCTTCACTCCTTCTTTAAAAGGGGGAACAAGAATACTCTTGGCAGGGAATAGAGAGGCAAAGATTAAAACAGACACAGAAGGAACACCCAATCAGAGCCTGCCCCACATGTGGCCCATACATATACAGCCACCCAATTAGACAAGATGGATGAAGCAAAGAAGTGCAGGCAGACAGGAGCCAGATGTAGATCTCTCCTGAGAGACACAGCCAGAATACAGCAAACACAGAGGCATATGCCAGCAGCAAAGCACTGAACTGAGAATAGGACCCCCGTTGAAGGAATCAGAAAGAACTGGAAGAGCTTGAAGGGGCTCAAGACCCCATATGAACAACAATGCCAAGCAACCAGAGCTTCCAGGGACTAAGCCACTACCTAAAGACTATACATGGACTGACCCTGGACTCTGACCTCATAGGTAGCAATGAATATCCTAGTAAGAGCACCAGTGGAAGGGGAAGCCCTGGGTCCTGCTAAGATTGAACCCCCAGTGAACGTGATTGTTGGGGGGAGGGCGGCAATGGGGGGAGGGTGGGAAGGGGAACACCCATAAAGAAGGGGAGAGGGAGGGATTGGGGGATGTTGGCTCGGAAACCGGGAAAGGGAATAGCACTCGAAATGTAAATAAGAAATACTCAAGTTAATAAAAGAAAAATTGGATTATTGTAAGCAAAGATTAATGTAAAGAACCATTCTAATATGTATGTTGAAGAATAGAATTCCAAAAATTTGACAGAAGTATGGATAGTGAAATTTTGCTTCATGAGTGTTAGGGGGAAACGATTACACAGGGAAATGGTCTAGTGAATGAAATATAATTGAATTAGTAAAATGTCAACATAGAATGTATAGGCTCACTACCCAAAGACTATACATGGACTGACCCTGGGCTCTAACCTCATAGGTAGCAATGAAGAGCCTAGTAAGAGCACCAGTGGAAGGGGAAGCCCTTGGTCCTGCCAAGACTGAACACCTAGTGAACATGATTGTTGGGGGGGAGGGTGGTAATGGGGGGAGGATGGGGAGGGGAACACCCATGCAGAAGGGGAGGGGTTAGGGGGATGTTGGCCCGGAAACCGGGAAGGGGAATAACATTTGAAATGTAAATAAGAAATACCCAATTTAATAATTTAATAATAATTTAATAGAATTTTCTTCTAGAGCTTTTAGGTGTGCTGTCAAACTGCTGATATATGCCCTCTCCTGTTTCTTTCTGCAGGCACTCAGAACTATGAGTTTTCCTCTTAGCACAGCTTTCATTGTGTCCCATAAGTTTGGGTATGTTGTATCTTCATTTTCATTAAATTCTAAGAAGACTTTGTTTTCTTTATTTCTTCCTTGACCAGGTTATCATTGAGGAGAGCATTGTTCAACTTTCATGTATATGTGGACATTGTTCTCTTATTGTTATTGAAGACCAGCTTTAGCCCGCGGTGGTCTGATAGGATGCATGGGATTATTTCTATCTTTCTGCATTTGTTGATGCCTGTTTTGTGACCGATTATATGGGCAATTTTGGAGAAAGTACCATGAGGTGGTGAGAAGGTATATCCTTTTGTTTTAGGATGGAATGTTCTATAAATATCTGTTAAGTACATTTGGTTCATGACTACTCTTAGTCTGTCTATGTCTTTGTTTAATTTCTGTTTCCATAATCTGTCCATTGATGAGAGTGGGGTGTTGAAATCTCCTTAAAATATACTATCATATCATCTGCAAATAGTGATATTTTGACTTCTTCTTTTCCGATCTGTATCCCCTTGACCTCCTTTTGTTGTCTGATTGCTCTGGATAGAACTTCAAGAACTATATTGAATAAGTAGGGAGACAGTGGGCAGTCTTGTCTACTCCCTGATTTTAGTGGGATTGTTTCAAGTTTCTCTCCATTTAGTTTAATGTTAGCAACTGGTTTGCTGTACATGGCTTTTACTATGTTTAGGTATGGGCCTTGAATTCCTATTCTTTCCAGGACTTTTATCATGAAGGGGTGTTGAATTTTGTCAAATGCTTTCTCAGCATCTAATAAAATGATCATGTGGTTTTGTTCTTTCAGTTTGTTTATATAATGGATCACGTTGATGGTTTTCCGTATATTAAACCATCCCTGCATGCCTGAGATGAAGCCTACTTGATCATGGTGGATGATTGTTTGGATGTGCTCTTGGATTCGGTTTGCCAGAATTTTATTGAGTATTTTTGGGTCGATATTCATAAGGGAAGTTGGTCTGAAGTTCTCTTTCTTTGTTGGGTCTTTGTGTGGTTTAGGTATAAGAGTAATTGTGGCTTCATAGAAGGATTTCAGTAGTGCTCCATCTGTTTCAATTTTGTGGAATAGTTTGGAAAATATTGGTATGAGGTCTTCTATGAAAGTCTGCTAGAATTCTGCACTAAACCCGTCTGGACCTGGGCTCCTTTTGGTTGGGAGACCTTTAATGACTGCTTCTATTTCCTTAGGAGTTATGGGGTTGTTTAACTGGTTTATCTGTTCCTGATTTAACTTCCATACCTGGTATCTGTTAAGGAAATTGTCCATTTCCTGCAGATTTTCAAGTTTTGTTGAATATAGGCTTTTATAGTAAGATCTGATGATTTTTTGAATTTCCTCTGAATCTGTAGTTATGTCTCCCTTTTCATTTCTGATTTTGTTAATTTGGACACACTCTCTGTGTCCTCTCGTTAGTCTGGCTAAGGGTTCATCTATCTTGTTGATTTTCTCAAAGAACCAACTTTTGGTTCTGTTGATTCGTTCTATGGTCCTTTTTGTTTCTACTTGGTTGATTTCAGCTCTGAGTTTGATTATTTCCTGCCTTCTACTCCTCCTGGGTGAATTTGCTTCTTTTTGTTCTAGGGCTTTTAGGTGTGCTGTCAAGCTGCTGACATATGCTCTTTCCTGTTTCTTTCTGCAGGCATTCAGTGCTATGAGTTTTCCTCTTAGCACAGCTTTCATTGTGTCCCATAAGTTTGGGTATGTTGTACCTTCATTTTCATTAAATTCTAAAAAGTTTTTAATTTCTTTCTTTATTTCTTCCTTGACCAGGTTATCATTGAGGAGGGCATTGTTCAATTTCCTCATATATGTGGTCATTCTTCCCTTATTGTTATTGAAGACCAGTTTTAGACCGTGGTGGTCCAATAGCACGCATGGGATTATTTCTATCTTTCTGTACCTGTTGAGGCCTGTTTTTTGACCAATTATATGGTCAATTTTGGAGAAAGTACCATGAGGAGCTGAGAAGAAGGTATATCCTTTTGCTTTAGGATAGAATGTTCTATAAATATCTGTTAAGTCCATTTGGTCATGGCTTCTCTTAGTCTGTCTACGTCTCTGTTTAATTTCTGTTTCTATGATCTGTCCATTGATGAGAGTGGGGTGTTGAAATCTCCTACTATTATTGTGTGAGGTGCAATGTGTGTTTTGAGCTTTAGTAAGGTTTCTTTTACGTATGTAGGTGCCCTTGTATTTGGGGCATAGATATTTAGGATTGAGAGTTCATCTTGGTGGATTTTTCCTTTGATGAATATGAAGTGTCCTTCCTTATCTTTTTTGATGACTTTTAGTTGAAAATTGATTTTATTTGATATTCGAATGGCTACTCCAGCTTGCTTCTTCTGACCATTTGCTTGGAAAGTTGTTTTCCAGCCTTTCACTCTGAGGTAGTGTCTGTCTTTGTCTCTGAGGTGTGTTTCCTGTAGGCAGCAGAATGCAGGGTCCTCGTTGCATATCCAGTTTGTTAATCTATGTCTTTTTATTGGGGAGTTGAGGCCATTGATGTTGAGAGATATTAAGGAATAGTGATTATTGCTTCCTGTTATATTCATATTTGGATGTGAGGTTATGTTTGTGTGCTTTTCTTCTCTTTGTTTTGTTGCCAAGACAATTAGTTTCTTGCTTCTTCTAGGGTATAGCTTGCCTCCTTATGTTGGGCTTTACCATTTATTGTCCTTTGTAGTGCTGGATTTGTAGAAAGATATTGTGTAAAATTGGTTTGGTCGTAGAGGAATTCTGCCTCTGGGTGTCCCGAGTTCACCAAGCAGGTCCCTTGCAGCAGAAAAGTTGGTCTTACTTGTGGTCCCGAGACTCAAGTTTGCTCGCGGGGTGCTGCCCACGAGCTCTGTGTGGAGGCAGCAACCAGGAACAACTCTTATAATTTTATTGGCATGACTATGTTTTAACATTTAATATAACATTTAATATATGCTTTTCTATGTTTCTTTGTGTTGATATGATAAAACACTCTGGCAAAAGCAGCTCAAGGAAGGGAGGAATTATTTTAATTTATAATCCAAGGTGGAGAAGTGAAGGAAACAGGAAGTTGATTGAATGGGACACAGTCAGAAAGAGAGATCCTTGAAATATGTGTGGCTTCTTGGCTTAGCTTTCTCTGTAGCACTCCAGGATTCCAGTCATGGAAAGGTGCTGTCCACACAGAATAGATCATCCCACTGCAACCTGAGACAATAGTCTACAGGCAAATAAGGAATGCTGAGAGCCGGAAACACGGTTTTCTCCAGGAATGAGCCTCTAATTGGTTATACTATACAAAATGTCAGCATTAACATCATATACATACAAGCAACAATAAATGGACTGAACACATTTTATATATGCACATGTACATTGTGAGTGTTAAAAGTAGTGATGAAGAAGGAGATGAAGGGTTTTGCAACTCCATAAGAACAACAATGCCAACAAAGTAGTGCTCCCAGGGACTAAACCACTACCCAAAGACTGTGCAGGGACTGACCAATGGCTCCAGCTGCATATGTAGGAGAGGATGGTCTTGTTGGGCACCAGTGGAAGGAGAAGCCCTTGGTCTTGTTGGACCCCAGTATAGGGGAATGTTGGAGGGGGGAGGAAGACGGGGTGGATGGGGAGGGGAACAACCTTATAGAAGAAGGGGGGATGGTATAGGGGGCTTATGTCCAGGAAACCAGGAAAGGCAGTAACATTTGAAGTGTAAATAAAAATATCCAATAAAAAAAGAGTAGTGATGAAAGAGCTCTGAATTGATTCTGACATTCAGACACTAAGTTTATAAGATGCAGTGTCAATATACAGTATGTAGAAAGCTTATTTCCTAACATGCATTAGTGATAATAATTACATTATCAATATTCATTTAAATATATATTTCGAGAGCCTGAAACTTTGTTTGTAAAAAAAAATTAAACAAGCCTTTTGTAACATATACATTATACTTTCTATATACTTTAAGTGCTAAATGTATCAATGCAACTATTATATGACTTTCGCATTTATCTATAAACATTAGTGGAGGTTCTGTGCTGAGATTGCACACTCTTTTTATTGTTGTTTCACGTTTAAAGCACTGCATAAACGCAGGGAAATTAGCAAAGAAAAAACAACTTTGCCCTTCAGTTTACACTTCTGGCAGGATCTCAGTTGCATAGCAGATGTCAAGAGCTATAGTCAGCGTTTCAGGAAGAAAACATTCTAGTCAGCTGCTCACTGTGGAAAGCAGTGGCAGGACCTGAAATCTGACAAAATCAGTCTATAGAAGTGTGCAATTAATTATCCTAGACAGACCTGAAGAAGAAGGCAGGATCGGTACAAGAAAATGAGATGGTGGATCCTTCTCAAATGGAGTCAGTTGCACTGTATTTTAGCTTCCAAGGTTAAAAAATTTAACAGGATTCTGATACGTAATAGGAAAGTAGTTTTAAAAAAATTTTATGATCCAAAGATCTGGAGGAAGAGAGGATCATAAAAATGATGTGTGCCATTTGAATTTATGTTGCTTAATTAGTATTTCATGAGTACATATATTCTTTCTCTTTAAAAAAATTATTTATTTTAGTTATGTGAGTACAATGCAGCTGTCAGACACACCAGAAAAGGGCATTGGATCTCATTACAGATGGTCGTGAGCCACCATGCAGTTGCTGGGAATTGAACTCAGGACCTCTGGAAGTAATCTTAACTGCAGAGCCATCTCTCCAGCCTGTGTATGCATGTTTTGAGAAACACTAACTTACTACTAGGAAAAATGGGTAACAACAAAGACACACACCTTGTTGAAGAAGTGTAATTAATTTTATTCATATTTCCTTCTTTTGGACGATCAGTTGCTTCTACATTCTTATAATCCATCTATCTCACTTGAATTCTTTATAAAATTAAGGTAATATAATTATTATATTTTAATATTTAATATAACCTTATTATAAATGTCATGATCTAATATTTGTATTATCAGAATCTCACAAGAGAAAAGAAAAGTGGGGCGAAATCTATTACAGGAAACAATGGTTAGAATTCACATCAAATTTGAAGCAAAACCACAAAAGCTTATAGATAGAGAAACTTCAATGGACTAAAATGGGAACAGTCAAAAGAAACCCACAACCTTCTGGATAATGACAGAGATAATCTTGAGAAGTTTGTAAAAGAAACTAAGACTTCACAACAGAGGGGAAATGAATGGAACAGAATGACAGCAGATCTGTCATCACAGGTCACAGTATCCAGAGAAATACTATGACTCTCAGTACTAAGAAAGAACTATTAACTAGAAATTCTACATTCCATTAAGATGGTCTTTCAGAATAAAAGATCAAGAAAGATAATCCCAGGAAAAGAAAAGCTAAGAGCATTTGTTGCCACAGCATTCAAGTACAATGATTAAGGAGTTTTTAATGGGTAGTAAAACTTAAAAGCATGGATTGTCAAACATTAGGGAATTACTTCATAGCAATATGGACAGAAAAGTTGTAAAATGTGATTTCATTTTTAAATTTGTTTTTTTTCTTATGATCCAATCTGGAGACTGCTCTATCTGTATCTGAGAAGTATATGTATTCCATTGCCGATGTATAGAATATTTTGTATGTCTTTGTATTTAAGTGATCTATTTATTGATGAAAGTAGGTCACCAGTGTTCTGTTTCATTTGACACGTGTGGGTTCCGGAAACTGAATCTGGGTTCTCCGCAGGAATAGTAGGCATTCTAAACCACTGAGACATTTCTCTGGCCCACACACTTTCCTTCATCTTGATATTGTATGATGTTGCTATTACAGTTTCATTATTTGTGTTATTAAAAATTATTACATATAGTAATATTTTCACAACCTATTTGATGTTTACACATCACCTGTTACTATCAAACCATTGTGAATTTGACTATATATTTACATTTATCAGTCAGTTTTATACTTTAATATGTTTTCATGTTCCTTACAAGATTTTTAATCTGAAGAATTTCCAGATCCTTGTAAGAAAGCACTTACAATCATGATTTCTATTTGTTCTTCTTTTCTGAACAATAGCTCTGTTAGTTATACTATTAAATATTGATGGATAACTGATTGATTGATTTATTGATGGATGGATGGTGGATGTATTGATTCTTTAACTTAGCATTTTGAGATACAATTTTAGTCTTTCCTGACCTGCAAGTTTCTGTTGAGAAACCCACTTTAGGTCATTTCTTTGCATGTAGTTTTGTTTTTTGTTTTTGTTTTGTTTTGTATTTTCTTGCTATTCCTGGATCTTAACAATTTGGTTATAACTAGTCTTAGATATTCTTCTTTTGACTAAAGTATTCATTGCTTCGAACTGATCTGTTTTGCTAACAGATGTCTTTTCTAATAATGGATGAATGGATTTAAACATTGTTTTTTTAAGGTTTCTATTCTTTCCTCATTTTCTTTTCAGTCTAGAACTCATGTACTTGCTCACATTGTAACAGCTTATGAGTCTCTTCCTTTACTTTCTTTCATCCAGTTTTGTCACTTCTTCCTCTAACTGGCTAATTTCAAATAAGACGCCTTAAAACTTGCTAGTTCCTTTCCGATTGTCTAGTCTGTTTCTGAGCCTCTGTGTTATATATTGCATTTACACCATCATATTCTTCAGTTCTAGGATTTCTTTTACATCTTTTTGTTTTGTAATTTCTTAAACCTTTCACTTTGTGAACTCCTTTGCATTTCATTTAATTATGTATCTTTTTTCTTCTTCTATCTTAAAGAATCAGTAAGCTCAAGAATCATTGTTTTGAATTCTTTGTCAGATGAGCTTTACATATCCCTTGTATTCTGGTCACTGCCCGAGACAGCATGGTTTCCATTCATTGGTAGTTTCTTCTTTTTCTTTCTCTTCTTCTTCTTCCTCCTCCTCCTCTTCCAAATCCTCCTTCTCTTCCTCCTTCTTTTTTCTCTTCTCTTCCTTCTTTATATATATATATATATGTATATATATACATATATATATGTATATATGCTATTGTCCATGTTTCAGAAAGAGTTAATATTCCTTTAGTTATGTATCCACACATGAGTGGATTAGCTTTGTGTGGGACTCAGGCTAGGTCACATTCTACTCCTGGGCCCATAATAGAGATGGTCTGGTGTCTGTTTCTAGGGATGTAAGAAGGCATGGGTCTTGCACAGGGACTGGAAATAGTGAAATGTCTACAGAATCTAGCTCAGTAGAATTAGTGGAGAAAATGCTTGACAGGTTGCAGGCATGTTGCCTGGTATACAATAGGCAGACCTGGCTTTCTCTGGGTCATTTTCAGCATGCCTACTGTATATAATTCATTAAATCTCTGAGCAAATCTTTTTTGGGTCACAAATAAGATGAAATAGAGCTGAAATTTAGGCTGATATAGGGTTTACAGCTAATAGTGAGTACTCCAAATAATGTCCTAGATTTCTGTGTATGGGAGGGAAGTGAGGTGAGGGTATTGGCCATGCTGCCTGTGGGTTACAGTCCATCAAAGATAAATCAATGTTTCAGAGCCACTTTGGGACCTGGCTCTGTAACCTGGTTTTGGGTCAAAGGTCAGCAAGCCTATGCTTTAGGGATGAATGGACAAACTACTCAGTAAGTTGTTTAAACTACCCAGGAATGAACTTAAAATTGCTTGTAGGTAACAGTTGAGGTGTACTAGTATCTGAATCTGCAGTGGAACAGAGGTCAGCAGACCTGCCTCCCAGGGAAAAGAAGAGCTAGAAATCCCATGGGTCCTGTGTTCTCATACTATTTCTCAGGCTACTGCTTTGTTTTACAGTTTCTTTGATGTCTGCCAGTAACAAAGTGATTGGGCTGGTCATCGAAAGTGCTAGTAAGCATGCCTTGTCTTATATCACTTGGACGAGGACTCTGATTCAAAGAAAGCACAAAAATGGGGTTGCAATTGAGTCTACAAATGAACCAGAGCAGACCATGTCTAGGTCACAAACCCTACCACGGCCTGTCACAGAATATCTTTTGATACATAGCTGGGTTATTCTACTTAGACAGGGTTCCAGATGAAATATAAAGCTGACAATACAACCAGGATTTTATATATGTTAACATCAGTTTGAAACAATGTCTTTCTATATGGTCAAGGCAAACCTTGAACTTAAGATTCTTTATCCCTATCATCAAGTCTGCTGGTTTTATAGGTGTGAGTCACTATGTGTGGATCGAATACTATTTTGGTTTAGGAATATCCAAAATATTATTTACGATTACTTATACTATGAAATTTCATTGTACTTATAGATTCAAGTTTAAACAAGTGTCTTGTAAATTGAGTTGCATGTCCAATAAACTTACACTTGGGGATTTTTGTTCTAAATGACAATGTGCTTTCAAAGCATGGGTATAATCTTCAGCTGGATAATCACAGCACTTTGCTATTGTACTGATTTTCCATACAATCAACGTCCCTCCTCATTTACATAGGCCTTTTAGAGAGTAATTCAGCAAGGTAGCATGTCTAGCTTATGTAGTGCTAAAAATGCACCGCACGCTGTTGGTATTCTGTGATTGACTCCCAGAAGACTAAATTCAGAAACCATTATGAGGATTATTTTTTGTACACAAGTGATCTTTCAAATGATTATTTTTAAGAGATGCCGCATAGCATCTTAGATGCAGTGGTATTTTAAATAGAAGTACAACCAGAAGCCTACAGAGCGATAAACTGGAACTGGATGATGTAATGGGAGAAGACACAAAGGCATCATGATAGATACTAGGATTGTCTGCAGTCTCACCTGCCCTGCCAGACTTACCTCTTCAGTGGAGGTGTCATTGAGCTGACAGCTATCTGAAGCACCGCAGCCAGAAGCTTCAGTTCTAGCTGCACATGGAACCTTGGTTAGTGGCTGTGGACTATTCTTCTATCCCTGGCCAGTCTTTAAATCATGAAACAAATTCAGCCTGCAATAGATAAGTCAGTTTACAGCCATTCATGTGTTCAATGTCTTGCAAATGTTTTCAAAGCAGAATTCATCATTTATTCAAGAAACAGTATTTCATGCAGAGAACTGAAATGTTGGCTTAGATAGAGTTGAGCAGCAGCCCTCCAGCACCCTTCATTTGCTCACCTGGCTAAATTTATTTAATGCAACTGATGATATGATCAAATCTACAAAAGTAAAACAAAGCAAAACAAAAATCACCCCCACAGTTTCTGGAAATGCTCATAAAGAACTGAGTTAGGTGAATCATATTATGATACTATAACTGAGATTGTCTAATAACTCATCTCCAAGATTAAAGAAACCTGCAAATTTCAGGACTCCCTCCATATTCTAGGTTGGTATTTCCAAATTTAAATTTACTGTGGGCCAGAATTCCCTTTCATCTGTTAGTGTTGTACCTATAAGTAAAAGATGTAAGGATGGGGCAAATGAGATTAGAGGAACTTTGGGGAGTAACTAAACTATAAACAGAAGCAGGGAATGGACAGCTGCATGCTGAAACTATGAATCTCTATTCTAGAGTCTCATAGCAGCATTTCTGTTCTTGCTTAAGGTGTGTCTTCTTTCTATTATGACTTGTTTTCTTCACATCTCAGGACTGTGGGATCCAGTAAGGCATATCATTGTATAGCCTGGATACTGTTTATGTGGTGCCCTAAGATTTTCATTCTTCACCCAGCAAAATGAATGATAATATTGACCGCTCTACCTGCCTGCACATACAACGTGAAGGGTAATGTGATTCTGATCCTATTTGTGGAAATGATAAGTATCTATTCTGTGCCAAGTGAATCAAGTAGTGGCAAAAAGAATGTTATTTCGAAAGATTTTGCCAGCACATAATAAAATACTGGGTAAAGGACAAGAACATTTATTTTTGTCATAAGGTGATTTGAAAACAAGGTAGGCTTTCTGTTATTAAGTTTGTTCTTTGACAATTATATACATACAAATAATGATTTTTATTACTGTCCCCTTCCACCTTCTCTTATCTTCACCTTATCCTTATCAACCCCACCCTGGTCCTTAACAGATTGGAGACCTTAGATTTGGTTTTTCTTTGTCAAATATAGTTTAACCAGGGCTATCTGTGTGAACAATGTCTCTGCTTCACTCTTTATCCCGGCATTTCACTTAGACAGGAGCAATTCTGGGTTAGTGCTTTTGAGATGGGTGACTGGCCCCATCCTTCAACTGGGGGCCATGCCTAACTTCTGGATATGGTCTCTACAGGTTCTCTCTCCCCTTTGTATTTCAGGTAATATCATCCCCATTGGGTCCTGGGAGCCTTTTGCTTTTCTGGGACTTTCTAGTGGCTACCACCAGTTCCCCATGCCCCACTGCTACATGCCTTTTCTCAATTTTCTGACACTCTGTAGTTCTCCTGTCTCCTCTCACACCTGATCCTACCCCCCTTTTGTCTCCGCCTCCTCTCTTCCTCTCAGGACTCTTCCTCCCTCTTTCCCTCCCTCCCTCCCTTCCTCCCAAACTCCCTCTATCTCCCCTAATTGTTTTGTTCCCCTTTCTAAATAGGACTGAAGCACGCACACTTTGGTCTTCCTTCTTCTTGAGCTTCATATGGACTGTGAGTTGTGTGGTGGGTATTGCAAGCTCTTTTCCTAATATCCACTTATCTGTAAGTACATACTATGTTCGTTCTTTTGATACTGGATCACCCCACTCGGTATGATATTTTCAAGTTCCATCCATTGGCCTGAGAATTTCATGAAGTCATTGTTTTTAATAAAACTGTCCTTGCTATGTCTTGGAGCATCTTTTGGGTATATGCCCAAGAGTGGTAGAGCTGTGTCCTCAGATAGTACTATGTCGTTTTCTGAGGAACCACCAGACTGATTTCCTGAGAGATTGGACCAGCTTGCAATCCTACCATCAGTATTTATCTTTCTGCAAATCCTCGCCAGCCTCTGCTGTCACCTGAGTTTTTTATCTTAGCCATTCTGACTGGTGTGAGGTGGAATCTCAAGGTTGTTTTGATTTGCATTTTCTTGATGACTAAGGATGTTGAACATTTCTTTAGGTGCTTCTCAGCCATTTGATATTTCTCAGTTGAGAATTCTTTGTTAATTCTGTACCCCACTTTTAATATGGTTACTTGGTTTTCTGGAGTCTATCTTCTTGAGTTCTTTTTATATATTGGATATTAGCCCTCTATCAAATATAGGGTTAGTAAAGATCTTTTCCCAAACTGAAGGTTGTCACTTTGTCGTGTTGACAGTGTCCTTTGCTTTACAAAAGTTTTTCAATTTTATGAGATCCCATTTGTGTATGGTTGATCTTACAGCTTGAGGTGTTGGTGTTCTATCCAGGAAATTTTCCCCTGTGATGGTGTTTTCAAGGCTCTTTCCCACTTTCTCTTCTATTAGATTCAGTGTGCAGAGATTGAAGGAAAAGTCATCCAAAGACTGCCCCACTTAGGAATCCATCCACCTTCAGACACCAAACCCAGACACCATTGCTGATGCCAAGAAACACTTACTGACATGAGCCTGGTATAGCTGTCCTCTGAGAGGGTCTGTTAGCACTTGACCAACACATATGCGGATGCTTGCAGCCAACCATCAGACTGAGCATGGGGATCATAATGGAGGAGTTAGGGGAAGGACTGAAGGAGCTGAAGGGTTTGAATAACAATAATTTCAATCCAACAGATACTCCACAGCACCCTAGAACTAAATCACCAAGAAAGAGTACACATGGAGGGACCCATGACTCCAGCTGCATACATAGCAGTGGATGGCCTTATCTGGCATCAGTGGGAGGGGGGCCTTTGGTCCTGTGGAGGCTCTGTGCCTTAGCCAAGGGGTATGCTAAGGCAATGATATGGAAGTGGATGGGAGTGTAAGGGAGCACCCTTACAAAGGCAGAGAGAGGAAGGATGGGATAGGGGTCTTATGGAGGGGAAACAGGAAGGGAGCTAACATTTGAAATGTAAATAAAGTAACCACTTGAGCTTAATGAGTCATTGGTATGTATATAATATAAAGAAATGACTTTTCCTGGTCAATCAGTCCTCTGCTTGTGATGGACACATTCTTATATAGATGCCAAGCAGAATCCACAGATCTGGACTTATGACTGGAATGGCAGTGTGTTTCCCAGCAAATGGTATTTCTCAGCCCTTCTTGTCTTGCTTAAAAGGCTCTTATATTTTCCTACCTCCTCTTCCAAAATGTTCCCAAAGCCTTAGAGAGAATTATGTAAATGTGTAAAGTAGTTTTAGAACTATGTGACTACATCAAATTATCAACAATTATTTTGTATGTATAATAATATTTTAAACATAGTCATTTAATAATTTCCTGGTGTGAAACACAATTATTAATTATATTCACCATACATTCACAACAGACTATAATTCAACTCTTAAAATAATAATGTTCTGTTATTAGATGTACCTGAAGGACATTGTATTAAGTTAAAAAAGTTAACTACAAAAATACATAGTCATGATCTAATTCTATGGTGAATCTGCTCATAAAAAATAGAGTGGAATGTGGTTACCAGAAGTTGGAGACAGAAAGATTAGGCTTTTAGTGAGGAACAAAATGATTATTTAAATGAATGAAAGTATAGTAAATAAAAACATCATGGAACATGGGAAAGTTGACATGAGAATAAAAATAAGAAACACTACTCTGTTCATTTACTGGGAGTATAGACCAATTATTATCAGAGAGGCTTCATCCAGCAATTAATTGGAGTAGATCCAGAGACCCACAATCAAACGCTAGGTGGACCTCAGGAAAAAGACACATAGCAGGGTGAGGAAGGATAGTAGCCATAGGGTTCAAAAACACGATTAGAAAATGACCCACAGTCTCAATTAATCATGGCTCATAGGGACTCACATAGAGTAAACTAACAACCAAGAAGACTACGTGAGTGTGAACTAGGTCCTTGCATATCTTATGTTGTATACCTTGGTGTTCCTATAGTATTCCAAACACTGAGAGTAGGTGTTGTCTCTGACTCCCTTGCCTGCTCTTTGGGCCCTTTTCCTTTCACTTGGTTGTCTTGATGTGATGGTATGTGCCTAGTCTTATTTAACTTGTTCTGCTAAGTTGGGTTGATATCCTTAGGAAGCCTGCTCTTTTCTGAAGGGACATGGAGGAAGAGTGGATCTTGGGAAGAGAAGAGGTTGGTGGATGGGTGGGTGAGGGTTTAAAGGAATGGAGAGAAGGGAAACTGGACTCAGTATGTAATATATGAGAGAAAAATAAATTGAATAAGGGACACATTTCTTTTTTTTTTCTTTTTTCTTTTTTTTTTTCGGAGCTGGGGACCGAACCCAGGGCCTTGCGCTCGCTAGGCAAGTGCTCTACCGCTGAGCTAAATCCCCAACCCCAAGGAACACATTTCTGAACCATTAGTAAACATGTATGAAAATGATATTAACATTTAGAATTATCACAACCCGCTAAGACGAAAGTATAAGCTCCTTCCTCTATAAAGTGGATGTGCCGTTTTTCAGCCTTAACTGAGAAAAAGTGACAAGGTCACTTTTCCACTTATCGACCTGCGGGTACTTAACAATCATTTAGAGAAATACACCACTTTGGACAATGATGCTTCCTTTCAACAAACCGCACTGAACAAAACAAATCCAATTCAGAAAGCAGTTGCCTGAAGTAGGGTCACACAAACAGGATGATATCAGAAGCTGGGTCTGTTCATAACTAAAACTCCATTCCCTGTCAGCAGTAGAACATTCTGTGAGCTTCTTATACGTATAGCCCTCTAAGAGACTTTTTACATTGTGTCACTTACTTTGGGATTGAAAAATAAAGCATTTTAATAGCATAACATGCCATAGGTAAGTGGGGGTTGATGAGTTCTTGACTTAAAAAAGTGAAGTCCTTTTTTCCTAAATCCTCCTCCTCCTCTTCCTCCTCATTTTCCTCCTCCTCCTCCTCCTCTTCTTCTCATACTTAGTCCTTTATATCAGGCAGGAAGCATCAGTTTTGACATTTGTAGACTGCATATGAATCATTTTGCTGTGATGCTTTAAATGTTCTCATTTTTTCACTAAGTGTGATGATATAACCATAGCACTTTCTCTTCTGATTCTTCACTTCTGTAGAAGAACATTCTGCTCATCCTTTCCCTAAGGTTGGAAAATGTTCATTGAAGCTCCCTGGTTGGGAGTTAGGAACATTAAGGGCTGCAATGTCCTAACTCTGTGCTTTATTAACATATGAGCAAACCTGAGGTTGTCTGACTTCAGCAGATTATTTCTCACTCCAAATGCTAAGAGGTGAGTTTCTTCCTCACCAGTGGAGATAGAAGAAACAAATGTGCATGATTTCAAAATATAAAATTTTATATAATAATCATTTTCTTTTATTTTTGAGATTATAATATAATTACATAATTTTCCTCTTCCCTTTTCTTCTCCAAGTTCTCCTATAAAGCCCTTCGCTCTTTTCAAACCTGTAGGTTGATGCCATTATGCAGGTGAAGGCAGGTACATGATAGAATGAGGCTCATCATTGGATGAGAAGGAAGGATGAGTGGGAGAAAAGTTTTAGAGGAGGAGACTGGAGCAAGAAAGAGGAGCTGAGAGAACATGGAAGAGGATGTTAAGATTTCTCTCTGCACAGGTTGTTATGAATATTCTTTTTTTAATTTAACTTTTTTATTAACTTGAGTATTTCTTATTTACATTTTGAGTGTTATTCCCTGTTATGAATATTCTTAAGGGATGGATGTGTACAGAATTTTGTACACTCGATGAGCCACCTGTATCTTATCTAGGTGGGCAATTATATCTTATCAATTGGATCAGAGATTATTGTGTTGTGTGTTCTTTCATGTGGTGACTTAATTGAGTGTAAAAGAGTGTGCAGTGGCTAGATATGCTGGGCTGCCACAGAATTGGGATGTGTATGTCTGGCATGGTGGCAACCAGCCTTGGGAACTATATGGGTAGAGAGATTGCTGCTAGGCTCAAAGAGTAGCCATTGGCAGTGTGGTATGGGATGGAACTTAGCAGGTGAGACATTTTGTTGCCTGACATGAAAATATCCCACAGATGCCATTCCTGGAAACATACATTTCTCATCTTGTTTTGCTTTGCTCAGACAGCATGTGGACATCCTCCAGAGACAATATTCGTGACAATTTTTCATCTCCATTTCCTTCGCAGTGAAAGAAGAACTAGATCAGATCCAATGACTTTTTATCCATATTCAGGACTGCAATTTCCCAAGGACAAATTTTATCCTAGTAATTTAAAAACTACATTTTATTCTTTGCTTTGATTATATTATATTCACAGTAGGATCATATATTTGAATACGTAGCTCCTCTAGTGGCACTGTTTTGGAATTTTCTGCAGGTGAGGCTTATCTGGAAGAAATGGGTCACCAGGGATGTGGGATTTGGAAGTTGATAGACATGGTTGTTTCAAGCCACAGTTCTTTGTTAATGATACCATAAAAATCTGAGAAGTGACCTCACTGTCCTGCTGCCATAGCAACAAGCTGCTCTCCTTGCTATTCCCTCACAACATGAACTATACTCTCAAATCATCCTGGAATAAATTCCTCTTGAATCAATTGATTCTTTTCAGATATTTGGTCACAGAAATGAGAAAAGTAATTCATTATGCTATTATTTTAGACTATCTGTTTATCATAGTTAGGAATAAAAACACCTGGAGTCACCATCACTGGCTTTAAAACTGTTAACTATGGCATGGGATGTTGTTACATTGAGCATAGGGTTTGTGTGTCTGAAACTTCTCAAAGGCAAACTGATAACTCAATGTTAAATATAATTACTTTTACCATATATTGATAATAAATTAACATGTAATTTCACTGTTATGGCAGTTACTACTATTGAGAAATGTTTGGGATTTTTAGAAAATTTAATTTGCATTTTCTGTCTTACATTCCTGTCATAGTCTGCCCATCCTTTACTATGGTCAGAGCCTCCTAGCTATAGCTGCATCCAAACAACTGCACCATGCTTCGCCCCTCTCCACACACAAAAAATGTAAAAGGAAGCTCAAGGCCAAAGCTATTCCGTGGCAAACTGTACTCGTCAATGCTTTCATATGTTAGTAGTAGCTGTGTCTGAATTTGCTGGTGACTGGTCCTGTTCACACAGACTTGTTGCCTTATCCATTCCATATTTGTTTCTAGAAAATTCTTGCATTTCTTGGTATGTTAATTCCTTCTACCCTTGTTAATCTTATCTCTTTTCATAAGCTCTGGTTGTGATAAGCCATATTGCTTTGGGGTTGCTGGCTTCACTGCCTTGTGCTCAAGCCCAGTTGTACTAGCAGTCACAATCTCTTCTTAATGCAAATTATATATATTTCAGAAAGATGGACATTGTGGTTAAACAAACAGTAAGGGAACCCAGACTAGAGGCCAGATTAGACCTTAGCTTCTTGTTTAGAGCTTCTTAAATGAAAATTAGGGAAACCTAAGATATCGACTGATATATATTATCTGTGGTTAATATTATCTTAACTATGTGATGCTAACCTTATTGGAATTCGGGTATACATAAAACCTACTGACAATTCTGTCCTTATCATAGACAGTGAGTGTTGGAAAATACTACTCAGAACAGGATTATTAAGCCTTCCTTGTTAAGGATCAGAGAGAGACAATTTTGAATAGTTTGAACTTTATTTTGCCATATAACTTTCTCTGATGCACATATTGTAATTACTGTTTGAGCACAAACTCAGTCACAGAATATAAGTGATAGATACACTACTTTAACTTATAAATTATTTTATTAAAACTTTAATTAGTGACTATGTATGAAAATAACATTTTATTTCTCACCCAGATACGAATGCTCTTAGCTATAATAATGACTGCCTACAAGATATGGCCATTAGTACAACAGGACACAGATGTTTGAGAGTTAAGGCCTTATCTATAAGATATATACTTAACCTGCAATTGGTAAGTCACAGGCCTAGGATAAAACCTTCTAACATAACTCTTAGAGATGGTTGTAACAATAAAATGTCTTACTGAAAAACTGGTGGATCATTGCCTTGCTCAAGCCTCCTTCGAGAAACTTCTTCTTGCAGTAGATGTTAACAAATACAGACACCCACAACTGGATGATGTCCAAAGAGTGAGAGATCTTGGAGCACTCAGTTCCACAGGAGTCACCTTTATCAAATCCATCACTCCGGGGCTCAGAGGGGGGTAGAGGGTTTTAAGAGGTAGAGGTGGTTGATGACTCCAAGGTAACAGCATCTTGCAGACACAAACAGGGTTCTTATGTGCATAGGAAGGCAGAGATCATACACACAAGACCTGTATGAGATCAATCCAAATTAAATCTCAGTGAGGGGTGAAAATGGGCACCAAGTCCGAACCTGAAACAAGGAACTATTAAAAATGATAGCTATTGGAAATGGGAAACTAAATTATCTCCAATGGAGTGTCAACGGGTATATCATTCACAGACCAGGACAGGCCCCATGCTCAGGAGTAAAATTTCTCTAATGTAAAGTGGACTCCATGTTTTTCAGTGTAATTTTTATTTCTTTAACAAAGAGAATAATTACAGGTAGGTGGTTAGGGAGGGAGAAGATCCATCTAGAAGGATTTAGGAGATATGATATTATTATATAGTTTTTTTAATATTACATAGTATATTATATAGTATTACATACTAATAAAGAAATAATTAGAAATAAGAATAAGAAATAATTTTTAAAAAATGATTACTAGCTTGACATTCCTAACAAATTATCAAGATATTGCATTTTGAAGCAAAACAATTCAGTCAGAAGCTGTGAGAAACCAGATTGAATCATCTTGCAAGATTAGATTGTCCAGAGGCTAGAGGCTTCCAGGCCTAGGTATAGAGAGAGTTGTAGTAGAGAAGAAAAGAATCTCTAGGGTCAGCTCAAGCCATGTATTCACACAGCTTGGGTATGGTTCTCACCTCATCACTTCATCTGAGAAAATGAAAGTGACATTTTGTAAGATCATGTAAATGCACAAATCATCTAGATATATGTATACATTTCTTGATGAGGTAGTTTGTAAGACTCAGGCTGAGACGGGAAAGGTTGCAGATATCTGGATAAAGTTAAGTGAAACTGAGCTGAATTGACAGCAGAATGTGGATTCAGTAGTTGTTATCCAACTTGTTATCTGTAACCAATTTGTTCATGATGATCTGATTCAGTAATCAATGGAGAGGTGAGAGAAGGCACAGGCCAATGCCATAACACAATGGAGTTATTTCCTTCAAATTAATACAGGTATCATTATTAACATTCATGTAACAATGTCAATGTAAGGGTCCATGGTTCATGAAGAATGATACCTCAGACTCAGATAGTATACAATAGCAAAGAGCATGTATTCTGCAGCGAACCTGCATGCAGGATCTACCATACAGCAGGAGGGAAGACACTGATGTGGACTTTGCAGAATCAGTTTAAAGCCTGCTAGGGTAGAAGAGGATTGGTTTGGCTTTATTTCCAGAGAAATGGATGCCTTTGTGATTGGCTAAGACTTTGGAGATTTGGGGTACTTTTGCTGATTAACTATACTTGGCTCAAGTTAGGTGGTAAGGAAGCTTCCTGACTGGCTGCCCATGAGGGGTACATGAATTTTTCCTGAACTGTTTTGGACTTTTCCAATTCTGGGAAACAGAAACTTACGCCTAGTCTCCCAAACTGCCAGTTTGCAGCCTGTCATCAAGCCAGCCTGGGTGACTCAATCATGATATCAATTCAGGAATCCAAACAAGAATTAAAAAAAATCAGTTAAAAATAATCATATTGAGTCATTTCTTTTCTAGTGCTGCATAATTGGAAGGCAGCATAATTATGATAAAGGAAACTGTCATTAGAGCAAGAGTCAGCAGGCACACCGAAATCAAGTCACAGGGAAAGCTAGTATCACAAGTATGTTCAAAGACTGACCTGGAGGTGGCTTTGATTAATGTAAACTAATCACTTGTGATTTTCCCAACATACACCATTCTCTTAATAAATTGTTTACAATTGCATTTCCCTGCCCTCACGGTGAGGACAAAGGAGCACATGAGAAAGAGTAGAGGAATTATGGCAAAAATGTCAGGTAGAGTAGATTCCACAATGTGAAAAAAGTTTTTAGAAATAAGAAACATACAGATAATAGAAGGGGAACATTCCAAAAGGACTACTGACTATTTAGCTGAAACTATAGATGCTAGGAAGAGAAGAATTAGGGAGTGTCTACAGTTTATTAGGAGAAAAATTATAAAACACTAGTGATTTCATTACTAAAGGAAGAATTATTTTTGTGCCACATGAAACTAATTTGCAAATAGATGATTAAAAGATACATTAATTTATTAAACTACATCAAATTAAATGGCATTACCAACTGTGTAAACTTTAGTTGATGGCATAATATAAAGTAAAAGAAACAAAACAAACTTGCATATCCCTTAATTATCACAGAGTTTAAGTTTCAACGAAAACCTTTTAAAAGGTTAAAGTGTATTTAAGTATATTGCATATGATTAACATCTTATATAAGTCATCAAAGTTTTTCAATCCTCCTGAGTTCTTAGTACACAGAGAAACCTAGACCTATGCCTGAATCCCTGGGAATCATAATCTTTCAAGATCCCAGCAGCACTAGCTGAATGTTGAGCTGTTTTCTCTTTTCCTCAGGCTGTAAAATGTGAAATTGAGCTTCTAATGTTAGGTCTCCAAGAATTGCCGAAGAATAATACTCCAGACTCAAATAGTATGCAAAAGCAAAGAGCATTTATTCAGCTGAATTTCCTGCATGCAGAGCTCTCCCCATTTATGATATTGTGACACCTGGCTCTCAAGCTCAGCTTTTATTGTCAGCTAGGGGAATTCCAAGGAAGAGTATATACCCTTTTACCTTGATTGGTTAATTCTATCCCTTGGGGTCTGACTAATCCTACATTTGGTTAGGTTCTGGAGACTTCCCAGGGGGTTGCTTACTCTAGCTTATTCTAGCTACCTATTCTTACTTCAGGCCAGATGACAAGGTGTCCTTGGATTGGCTGCCCAATGCTGTGGTTGGCTGACCACAGGTTCCTGGATACGGGTTCTCATTTCTGGGAAACAGAAACTTGGGTCTAGTTTACCAAACTGCCAACTTGCCGTCTATAGCGGAGTCAGTCTGGCTATGACTAAGTCAGTCCTTTCACTAACAGATCTCTGATAATAAACAAGGTCATTTTTTCTAAAAGGGAGAGCTCCATGCAAATACCTCAGTGCCTTTGAGTTTATACTAGAACTGTCAAGAGCTTTAGTAAAGGGCTCCATTAATGTATAAATGGCACATTATCTGAATCTGAAAAAACACTGAGCAGTTGTAGAGGAATTTTAACCCAGCAATATGGCTGCTTTGGCAAGGGATCACATCCAGAGTCCTTCTAGGTCTGTGTGATCTGTCTGGAATGACACATATTTAATCTCTCTGGCTGGATTATAGACATGCCCTTAGTACACTCCTTAATCCTAAACCATGAAGGTTAAAATTAGTTTGTAGAAGCTAGCAACCATGCTTGAAAGTGATGTACAATTGGGGTCAGACAAAGTGACAAATCAGAGAAAGATTTTACAAAATGTGTCAGGAAAAGATGTGCCCAACTCTGAGTAGGACAAGAGTTGGAAGTCATTTGAGAGGAGTACCGGTATGTTGAGTTCATGGCAGTTCAGTTGGTGACAATTTAGGTCACAGATTTCAGAGGTAGTTTTTTTCAGGCACAGTTAGTTGTCCAGACAAATTGCAGAAAGAGCAAGCTAGACAGAGGTGAAGACAGAATGAGCCTGAGAATAAGAAGCCAGGAGGTCAGAATAGTTATCAAGAGTTAGTTTGAGGCCAAACAGAAATTCAGTCAGAAGCTGAAAGAATCCAGTTTGAATCAATCAGTGTGGAGAGGGGTTTGAACCCAAGCAGCTGGGTTGAAACAGCCAATCAGAGTTCAGGAAGAGCTAGAAATGTAATCCTATTCAGCAGTAAGCCTTGAGGATGACAATTACCTCAGGCAAATAAAGATTACTTTTAAACTTCAGGGAAGACGTTCTGGTGCTTTCTTGTATACGATTGGTTATCTTAGTCTTGAGAAATGAATCCTTTTCTATAAGCTCTTAACCTCATGATCCAAATTAGGGTATTAACTAGAAGGGGACCTTAGTACTAATTGTTTATGCCTTTCTCAAGGGGATATGTGTTTTTAAGGAGAGATATGTGTTCATTGGTTAACACATCATCGTATGGTTTGTAATTACCTTTTACTGATGGTGTCTCTTTGTTCACTGCAGTGAAAATTATCAAAACAACTTTGTACTTAAAAGGATTTTGCTCATATGGGAAACGCCTTCATTCACTATCTCAAATCTATAGAACTATGTAACTATTCTAGATGCCTCCACGCCCCTTCACCCATTGAAATAGACAGAAATCTGCACCATGCTCCCCTCCACAAATTTTCTTTTCTCAAATGGCAATATTTTGTGTAAAATTTCAAATCAGGGAAATGACTTAAAATAAATTTATTCTTGGTTTATTGTCAGAACACAAAAACAAAATGTTTATTTACAAAACAACAACTTTATTTACAAAAAGAGACTATACCATGCTATATGTAGAGTGTAGGATTTATTTTGCTGGGTCAATAGTTCTATAGCTATTGTAAAAAGAGAAAAACAAAGTAGGTAGTCTGTGCCTAATAGCAGAAGCAGACCTGGGAAATTTCGCAGAGACAACTACAAGTTCCATGAGTGGCAAAGCACACAGTTCAATCTTAACAGACTGAAATATATATTGAAGGAACTGGAAACCACTGTCTCAACCTAATCAATCCAGTTGTGTGTTGAACGTTGCCTTCGACTTGCATAAATTAGCAAGTCTATGTCATAGGTGAACACAACGGACTGCGGCTGCCAGGACTGGCAGGTGATGGATCTCAACTCCATAAACTGTATCAAAACAGAGAGAGATTTGTTGTAGTTCCCTTTCAGCATGTTTAGATACCTATTCATTAATAAAACATGTTATGCTTCAAAATAACTAGAAAGTCTCCAAACATTAAATCAGATTAATATATCAAAGGTAAAACTGGGTTTTTTTTTTTTTGCCTTGTTTGAGAGCTGCTACTGTATATCTACATCAGTTTGCTGACATATACTGCAAAAGAACAGTCAGCAATTTGTCTCTATAAACAAAGTTTCAAGCCAGATTTGGTGCACATGGCTATGTCCCCAGTCAGATTTAATTTATTTACTATTTGAAGATGAATATAAAAAATGATTGGTCAGATGAGAACATCAGGAACCAGTGAAGACATTCGTCTTGTTTGAACTAATAGTACAAATACTTTTAAAATAATGCTTTTTATTAATTCTATAAAATTACATATAGTATGCCTTGATCATAAGTTTTCCTTCTTCAATGTCCTCCGAGATCTTGCCTCATCTCCCTGTCCACCCAACTTTATGTTTTCCTCCTGTTTTCTTGTTAAACCAACATTTTAATACTATGAAGACAGCATTCTAGTGACATGGTATCTAAAATTACTTAAACATATTCATGTATTTAAAATAGCATTTATTATCAAAATTTCCTTACTTTTATACATAATACTAGATACCAAAAATGTATCATTTTTAAACTACCTTGAGGATATTTGACTTATATGATCTAATTGACAGGCTGCATGATGTTCATGTGTGATAGATTGCTATTATATCAATAATCATATAACTTCTTATAGTTTCATTTTTTGTCATCTAAAATAAATTTTCTGTAGCATAGAAGCCACTTCTCAACAGCCTGAATGATCAACAAGGTGGAATCAACATGAGAGGTATGTTATTCTTTGGAAACTCAAGTCATACCACACTGATATCTTCAGACTATTATCAGATAGAATGCCTGAGGAGAATTTTAGTCTGAACAAATATTTAAAGAACACTTGTCCTTTCTACATGACAGCAAGTTGCTTCTGGCACCTTCTAATTAAGTAAAAGAGAACACACTGACCCTACTTGTGGCCTCATCCCACCAAAGTCCTTAATTTGAGCCAATGCCTCATTTTCAACAGTTACAGCTGTGGTTGAAACATTGCTCAGTTGAATTTATGAATCTACAGTCAAACTTTGTAACTGATCTAGTTTCTCCAGGGACAGACAGGTGAATATAAAGACCCTCTGGTCTTTAAATGTAGCACCAACAGTCTTATGGGACATAATTATTTCCTTGGTCTGAAGTAATTTAACTGGTGTCAAGTTTTATTATTGTTTCTTTTGGCTTCAGTAACAGCACATTTGAAAAATATTTTAGCTCCAATAAGTACAATTTTCAACTACATTAGGTCCAAGATCTGTGAGATGGCCATGGGTTGCATCTCTGACTCTGAGTATAAATTATCAGATTTTAGCTAATCCACTGATATCCCCATACTCCTTCTAAACAAGGGAGCTTGAAAATACAGTCTCTGAATGTCAGCGTCATATCAGACGTTATGTCTCACTGTAGTTAGCATGTCTTTATATTCTCCTTTGTTCATTTAGTTTTTTTCATAGGAATATTGGTGTACTTATACTGCCAACTGTGAGGCAGTCTCAATTTCTTAAGGGTGGTTTTCCTTAATTGTCAAGGTCAGGATCAAGGAACAGAGAGATGATCATGAGTACTGTTAAACTGACATTCTGAGTCTCTTGCTTCATTAACACCATTTAAAAATTGTAAATATAAAGCCCTAGCCTTATTGGCTTTTCATCTATTTCCCCACGCCATTGATGTCATATGTTATTTTTTTTATTAACTTGAGTATTTCTTATATACATTTCGAGTGTTATTCCCTTTCCCGGTATCCGGGCAAATGTCCCCCTCCCCACTCCCCTTCCTTATGGGTGTTCCCCTCCCAACCCTTCCCCCATTGCCGCCCTCCCCCCACCAGTCTAGTTCACTGGGGGTTCAGTCTTAGCAGGACCCAGGGCTTCCCCTTCCACTGGTGCTCTTTCTAGGATATTCATTGCTACCTATGAGGTCAGAGTCCAGGGTCAGTCCATATATAGTCTTTAGTTAGTGGCTTAGTCCCTGGAAGCTCTGGTTGCTTGGCATTGTTGTACATATGGGGTCTCGAGCCCCTTCAAGCTCTCCCAGTTCTTTCTCTGAATCCTTCAATGGGGGTTCTATTCTCAGTTAAGGCTGCAATGAACATAGTGGAGCACGTGTCTTTTTTATATGTTGGGGCATCTTTTGGGTATATGCCCAAGAGAGGTATAGCTGGGTCCTCAGGCAGTTCAATGTCCAATTTTCTGAGGATCCTCCAGACTGATTTCCAGAATGGTTGTACCAGTTTGCAATCCCACCAACAACGGAGGAGTGTTACTCTTTCTCCACATCCTCGCCAGCATCTGCTGTCACCTGAGTTTTTGATCTTAGCCATTCTCACTGGTGTGAGGTGAAATCTCAGGGTTGTTTTGATTTGCATTTCCCTTATGACTAAAGATGTTGAACATTTCTTTAGGTGTTTCTCAGCGATTCGCCATTCCTCAGCTGTGAATTCTTTGTTTAGCTCTGAGCCCCATTTTTTAATAGGGTTATTTGTTTCCCTGCGGTCTAACTTCTTGAGTTCTTTGTATATTTTGGATATAAGGCCTCTATCTGTTGTAGGATTGGTAAAGAATTTTTCCCAATCTGTTGGTTGCCGTTTTGTCCTAACCACAGTGTCCTTTGCCTTACAGAAGCTTTGCAGTTTTATGACATCCCATTTGTCGATTCTTGATCTTAGAGAATAAGCCATTGGTGTTTTGTTCAGGAAATTTTTTCCAGTGCCCATGTGTTCCAGATGCTTCCCTAGTTTTTCTTCTATTAGTTTCAGTGTATCTGGTTTGATGTGGAGGTCCTTGATCCACTTGGACTTAAGCTTTGTACAGGGTGATAAGCATGGATCGATCTGCATTCTTCTACATGTTGACCTCCAGTTGAACCAGCACCATTTGCTGAAAATGCTATCTTTTTTCCATTGGATGGTTTTGGCTCCTTTGTCAAAAATCAAGTGACCATAGGTGTGTGGGTTCATTTCTGAGTCTTCAATTCTATTCCATTGGTCTATCTGTCTGTCTCTGTACCAATACCATGCAGTTTTTATCACTATTGCTCTGTAATACTGCTTGAGTTCAGGGATAGTGATTCCCCCTGAAGTCCTTTTATTGTTGAGGATAGCTTTAGCTATCCTGGATTTTTTGTTATTCCAGATGAATTTGCAAATTGTTCTGTCTAACAATTTGAAGAATTGGATTGGTATTTTGATGGGGATTGCATTGAATCTGTAGATCGCTTTTGGTAAAATGGCCATTTTTACTATATTAATCCTGCCAATCCATGAGCATGGGAGATCTTTCTATCTTCTGAGGTCTTCTTCAATTTCCTTCTTCAGTGTCTTGAATTTCTTTCTTTTTTTTTTATTAACTTGAGTATTTCTTATATACATTTCGAGTGTTATTCCCTTTCCCGGTTTCCGGGCAAACATCCCCCTCCCCCCTCCCCTTCCTTATGGGTGTTCCCCTCCCAACCCTCCCCCCATTGCCGCCCTCCCCCCATAGACTAGTTCACTGGGGGTTCAGTCTTAGCAGGACCCAGGGCTTCCCCTTCCACTGATGCTCTTACTAGGATATTCATTGCTACCTATGGGGTCAGAGTCCAGGGTCAGTCCATGTATAGTCTTTAGGTAGTGGCTTAGTCCCTGGAAGCTCTGGTTGCTTGGCATTGTTGTACTTTTGGGGTCTCGAGCCCCTTCAAGCTCTTCCAGTTCTTTCTCTGATTCCTTCAATAGGGGACCTATTCTCAGTTCAGTGGTTTGCTGCTGGCATTCGCCTCTATATTTGCTGTATTCTGGCTGTGTCTTGAATTTCTTATTGTACAGATCTTTTACTTGTTTTGTTAAAGTCACACCGAGGTACTTTATATTATTTGGGTCTATTATGAAGGGTGTCGTTTCCCTAATTTCTTTCTCGGCTTGTTTCTCTTTTGTATAGAGGAAGGCAACTGATTTATTTGAGTTAATTTTATACCCAGCCACTTTGCTGAAATTGTTTATCAGCTTTTGTAGTTCTCTGGTGGAACTTTTGGGATCACTTAAATATACTATCATATCATCTGCAAATAGTGATATTTTGACTTCTTCTTTTCCGATCTGTATCCTCTTGACTTCCTTTTGTTGTCTGATTGCTCTGGCTAGAACTTCAAGAACTATATTGAATAAGTAGGGAGAGAGTGGGCAGCCTTGTCTAGTCCCTGATTTTAGTGGGATTGCTTCAAGTTTCTCTCCATTTAGTTTAATGTTAGCAACTGGTTTGCTGTATATGGGTTTTACTATGTTCAGGTATAGGCCTTGAATTCCTATTCTTTCCAGGACTTTTATCATGAAGGGGTGTTGAATTTTGTCAAATGCTTTCTCAGCGTCTAATGAAATGATCATGTGGGTTTGTTCTTTCAGTTTGTTTATAGCACCCTATGGGCCAAGCCATCTTGGCTGCCCTTCTGACCTTGAGAGTCATTATGATGATGTATCTTCCTGCTTTCTGGCAATTAAATGCCATCACATGCCCTCTATTATTTCAATAATGCATTATGAATTTTATTGGATCCTGACTGACACCATCTTTCTTACCATCAACTCTGGCCTGAAGAAGTGAGCCACCAAGCACTGGGCAGCCCTGATGCCCTTCATTCCAGTACTCTCCATACACATGTGGGTTACCTACTTGAGGGTATTTGCATTGCTACAAAATATATCAATTTCAACATCTTACTCACCTTATCTTTCAATCTTACAGGGAAATACATTTTTTCTGTATAATTCAGAAGGATCACTGATTACCAGACTCCTTGGCACTAAGTTTGTCTCTATGAGATTCTTGTTGCTAAGGTGTCAAAACCCTATATATCCTGGCATAACAAGTCAATAGCGTTTTGATTTTTCTGAATTTTGTTCCAGTTCACTTGACAGTACACCTTTAAAATGCAATCTCAGGAATGTTCTAGCATTTATTGGTGCATGCCAGTGTATACTTGGCAGCTGGTTTAAGGAACAATCTTCTCGGGCTGGAGAGATGGCTCGGCGGTTAAGAGCACCCGACTGCTCTTTCAAGAGGTCATGAGTTCAATTCCCAGAAACCACATGGTGGCTCACAACCATCTGTAAAGAGATCCGATGCCCTCTTCTGGTGTATCTGAAGACAGCTACAGAGTACTTATATATAATAAATAAATAAATCTTTAAAAAAAAAAAGGAACAATCTTCTCATTCCTACTCATTCAAATATTCATCCAAGTTAACTTATGTTTTTAACTTAGACATCTACCAGATAGCTTGGAGTAAGGCAATTTCTTATAGCTGATCACTGTTCCCTTTAGCAAACATGGCATTCCTTGGTATCATCCAGAAGGAGGGAGTGGGGTTTCAATTCTAATGAATATTTAACTGTTTTTAGGCCAACAGTCAATGTAATTAGTAGAATATATTACAATATTTGAGTACAAAATATATGCAGATTAATATTAACACTAAAGCAAAATACCTGATAATATATTTGCATTTATATTATTTTAGTGTTTGATAAATATAAACTCAGACATCTGTAAAAAATGCCCAACAAATTCTATATTGATGACAAGTAAATAAAGAAAGTATAGGTAAAAAATTAACTCAAAATATGCCAGAGGTATAGGTGTAAAACAGACAACCACAGACTGCTGTGCTCTGATTTTAATTAATTAATTAGTTAATTGGTTAATTTATACGTGCTCATATTCATATTACCATGCATATATGTTTAGAGGGCAAAGAGCTACTTTTAAGAGTCAGTTCTTTCCTTCTTGTGGGTCTTCATACTTTTAGTCACTGAGCTATTTATTCACACCCATGTTCATGATTATTTCCTATAAAACCCTGTTGATGAAGACACCACAAAATTGAGTTATAGGTCATGGAGAAATGACTGTGGATTCAGCTTGAATCTTCATCCTTGCTGACTGACATTCATAATGTTGAGGGGTGCTGGCATACTACCAGAGAAGAAAAAAATCACCAATCTTTCTAGCTTCGAACTAACTTTAATAATGACCAATCTAGCAAGGCATACCCTCTGATATAATAGTGGACTGTAACAGGAATAATTAACCGCTTTCTGCTTGAGTATGAGGCCCAATCTACAAGTTTAAAGCCATATCTGGCACGACAGACAAACCAACTTCCAAAGGACATAATATTACAGACAGTGAAAGAATTCTCATAGAGTTCATCTGTCAACCCTCATAGGAGACACCTTTATTTATTTATTTATGTACTTATGTACATATATATGTATATGTGTATGTATGTATGTATGTATACATGTATTTATTGAAGTAGAGAGCACTTAACACAGAGACTCATAATTGGCTATGTTGTAGAGTACACTCAAGCCAAAATGGGTCATCTATATCATGGCCTCTTCTTTCAGAGGTTCAGGGATAATCATGGAAGAGGGGGCAGAGTAGCTGTAAGAGGCAGAGGTGGTTATGTCTGCAAGGAAACAATGATTTGTGAGCAAAACAAGGTAGTTCATAATAAGAAAACACACACACACACACACACACACACACACGAACACACACACACACACACCAACTTAACTGTTTGCTAAACTCAGGAAGTAACATTTTTTTTTCGGAGCTGGGGACCGAACCCAGGGCCTTGCGCTTGCTAGGCAAGCGCTCTACCACTGAGCTAAATCCCCAACCGAGGAAGTAACATTTTATGACAAGTAAATGCAACAGAAATATTTTAATACTGCTTAGAACCATCTAATGACTAGGGAAGTAGAAATTGACTTTAGAGTGAGATAACACTTCATACCTGTCAAACAGGATAAAATAAACAATGAATGTAATATAGAATATTGACAAAGGTGTGGAGAACTGGAATCCCTTATAACATTGCTTATGAAAATGTAAAATGATTCCTGGTTGCTGCCACCGTGGAGAGCTCTTGGGCAGCACCCCGCGAGCAAACTTGAGCCTCGGGACCACAGGTAAGACCAACTTTTCTGCTGCAAGAGACCTGCCTGGTGATCTCGGGACACACAGAGGCAGAATTCCTCTAGGACCGGAACCTCCTGTGTTTACCGGGAGTCCCACACCCACGGATCCCGGCCCGCAGCAGCTCTCTGCTCCCAGACACCTTGGGAGAGAGACCCCTCCGCCTGGTCAGGTGGGCACTACCGAGGCTGCAGAGCAGAAGAGACCACCAACACTGCCCACCCCTGCCCACATCCCTGGCCCAAGAGGAAACTGTATAAGGCCTCTGGGTTCCCCTGGGGGAGGGCCCAGGAGCGGCAGGACCGCTGCATCTGAGACACCGCCGGAACCTGAAGGAAACAGACCGGATAAACAGTTCTCTGCACCCAAATCCCGTGGGAGGGAGAGCTAAACCCTCAGAGAGGCAGACACGCATGGGAAACCAGAAGAGACTGCACTCTGCACACACATCTCGGACGCCAGAGGAAAACACCAAATGCCATCTGGAACCCTGGTGCACTGAAGCTCCCGGAAACAGCTGCGCAGATCTTCCTGGTTGCTGCCGCCGCAGAGAGCTCGAGGGCAGCACCCCGCGAGCGAACTTGAGCCTCGGGACCACAGTTAAGACAAACTTTTCTGCTGCAAGTGACCTGTCTGGTGAACTCAAGACACAGGATCACAGGAACAGCTGAAGACCTGTAGAGAGGAAAAACTACACGCCCGAAAGCAGAACACTCTGTCACCATAACAGGCTGAAAGAAAACAGGAAAACAGGTCTACAGCACTCCTGACACACAGGCTTATAGGGCAGTATAGCCACTGTCAGAAATAGCAGAACAAAGTAACACTAGAGATAATCTGATGGTGAGAGGCAAGCGCAGGAACCCAAGCAACAGAAACCAAGACTACATGGCACCATCGGAGCCCAATTCTCCCACCAAAACAAACATGGAATATCCAAACACACCAGAAAAGCAAGATTTAGTTTCAAAATCATATTTGATCATGATGCTGGAGGACTTCAAGAAAGACGTGAAGAACTCCCTTAGAGAACAAGTAGAAGCCTACAAAGAGGAATCACAAAAATGGCTGAAAGAATTCCAGGAAAACATAATTAAACAAGTAAAAGCCCATAGAGAGGAGTCACAAAAATCCCTGAAAGAATTCCAGGAAAACACAATCAAACAGTTGAAGGAATTAAAAATGGAAATAGAAGCAATCAAGAAAGAACACATGGAAACAACCCTGGATATAGAAAACCAAAAGAAGAGACAAGGAGCTGTAGATACAAGCTTCACCAACAGAATACAGGAGATGGAAGAGAGAATCTCAGGAGCAGAAGATTCCATAGAAATCATTGACTCAACTGTCAAAGATAATGTAAAGCGGAAAAAGCTACTGGTCCAAAACATACAGGAACTCCAGGACTCAATGAGAAGATCAAACCTAAGGATAATAGGTATAGAAGAGAGTGAAGACTCCCAGCTCAAAGGACCAGTTAATATCTTCAACAAAATCATAGAAGAAAACTTCCCTAACTTAAAAAAGAGATACCCATAGGCATACAAGAAGCCTACAGAACTCCAAATAGATTGGACCAGAAAAGAAACACCTCCTGTCACATAATAGTCAAAACACCAAACGCACAAAATAAAGAAAGAATATTAAAAGAAGTAAGGGAAAAAGGTCAAGTAACATATAAAGGCAGACCTATCAGAATCACACCAGACTTTTCGCCAGAAACTATGAAAGCCAGAAGACCCTGGACTGATGTCATACAGACCCTAAGAGAACACAAATGCCAGCCCAGGTTACTGTATCCTGCAAAACTCTCAATTAACATAGATGGAGAAACCAAGATATTCCATGACAAAACCAAATTTACACAATATCTTTCTACAAGTCCAGCACTACAAAGGATAATAAATGGTAAAGCCCAACATAAGGAGGCAAGCTATACCCTAGAAGAAGCAAGAAACTAATTGTCTTGGCAACAAAACAAAGAGAAGAAAAGCACACAAACATAACCTCACATCCAAATATGAATATAACGGGAAGCAATAATCACTATTCCTTAATATCTCTCAACATCAATGGCCTCAACTCCCCAATAAAAAGACATAGATTAACAAACTGGATACGCAACGAGGACCCTGCATTCTGCTGCCTACAGGAAACACACCTCAGAGACAAAGAAAGACACTACCTCAGAGTGAAAGGCTGGAAAACAACTTTCCAAGCAAATGGTCAGAAGAAGCAAGCTGGAGTAGCCATTCTAATATCAGATAAAATCAATTTTCAACTAAAAGTCATCCAAAAAGATAAGGAAGGACACTTCATATTCATCAAAGGAAAAATCCACCAAGATGAACTCTCAATCCTAAATATCTATGCCCCAAATACAAGGGCACCTACATACGTAAAAGAAACCTTACTAAAGGTCAAAACACACATTGGACCTCACACAATAATAGTAGGAGATTTCAACACCCCACTCTCATCAATGGACAGATCATGGAAACAGAAATTAAACAGAGACGTAGACAGACTAAGAGAAGTCATGAGCCAAATGGACTTAACAGATATTTATAGAACATTCTACCCTAAAGCAAAAGGATATACCTTCTTCTCAGCTCCTCATGGTACTTTCTCCAAAATTAACCATATAGTTGGTCAAAAAACGGGCCTCAACAGGTACAGAAAGATAGAAATAATCCCATGTGTGCTATCGGACCACCACGGCCTAAAACTGGTCTTCAATAACAATAAGGGAGGAATACAAACATATACGTGGAAACTGAACAATGCTCTACTCAATGATAACCTGGTCAAGGAAGAAATAAAGAAAGAAATTAAAAACTTTTTAGAATTTAATGAAAATGAAGGTACAACATACCGAAACTTATGGGACACAATGAAAGCTGTGCTAAGAGGAAAATTCATAGCACTGAGTGCCTGCAGAAAGAAACAGGAAAGAGCATATGTCAGCAGCTTGACAGCACACCTAAAAGCTCTAGAACAAAAAGAAGCAAATACACCCAGGAGGAGTAGAAGGCAGGAAATAATCAAACTCAGAGCTGAAATCAACTAAGTAGAAACAAAAAGGACCATAGAAAGAATCAACAGAACCAAAAGTTGGTTCTTTGAGAAAATCAACAAGATAGATAAACCCTTAGCCAGACTAACGAGAGGACACAGAGAGTGTATCCAAATTAACAAAATCAGAAATGAAAAGGGAGACATAACTACAGATTCAGAGGAAATTCAAAAAATCATCAGATCTTACTATAAAAGCGTATATTCAACAAAACTTGAAAATCTGCAGGAAATGGACAATTTCCTAGAGAGATACCAGGTACCGAAGTTAAATCAGGAACAGATAAACCAGTTAAACAACCCCATAACTCCTAAGGAAATAGAAGCAGTCATTAAAGGTCTCCCAACCAAAAAGAGCCCAGGTCCAGACGGGTTTAGTGCAGAATTCTATCAGACCTTCATAGAAGACCTCATACCAATATTATCCAAACTATTCCACAAAATTGAAACAGATGGAGCACTACCGAATTCCTTCTACGAAGCCACAATTACTCTTATACCTAAACCACACAAAGACACAACAAGGAAAGAGAACTTCAGACCAATTTCCCTTATGAATATCGACGCAAAAATACTCAATAAAATTCTGGCAAACCGAATCCAAGAGCACATCAAAACAATCATCCACCATGATCAAGTAGGCTTCATCCTAGGCATGCAGGGATGGTTTAATATACGGAAAACCATGAACGTGATCCATCATATAAACAAACTGAAAGAACAAAACCACATGATCATTTCATTAGATGCTGAGAAAGCATTTGACAAAATTCAACACCCCTTCATGATAAAAGTCCTGGAAAGAATAGGAATTCAAGGCCCATACCTGAACATAGTAAAAGCCATATACAGCAAGCCAGTTGCTAACATTAAACTAAATGGAGAGAAACTTGAAGCAATCCCACTAAAATCAGGGACTAGACAAGGCTGCCCACTCTCTCCCTACTTATTCAATATAGTTCTTGTAGTTCTAGCCAGAGCAATCAGACAACAAAAGGAGGTCAAGGGGATACAGATCGGAAAAGAAGAAGTCAAAATATCACTATTTGCAGATGATATGATTGTATATTTAAGTGATCCCAAAAGTTCCACCAGAGAACTATGAAAGCTGATAAACAACTTCAGCAAAGTGGCTGGGTATAAAATTAACTCAAATAAATCAGTAGCCTTCCTCTACACAAAAGAGAAACAAGACGAGAAAGAAATTAGGGAAACAACACCCTTCATAATAGACCCAAATAATATAAAGTAACTAGGTGTGACTTTAACCAAGCAAGTAAAAGATCTGTACAATAAGAACTTCAAGACACTGAGGAAAGAAATTGAAGAAGACCTCAGAAGATGGAAAGATCTCCCATGCTCATGGATTGGCAGGATTAATATAGTAAAAATGGCCATTTTACCAAAAGCAATCTACAGATTCAATGCAATCCCCATCAAAATACCAATCCAATTCTTCAAAGAGTTAGACAGAACAATTTGCAAATTCATCTGGAATAACAAAAAACCCAGGATAGCTAAAACTATCCTCAACAATAAAAGGACTTCAGGGGGAAACACTATCCCTGAACACAGCAGTATTACAGAGCAATAGTGATAAAAACTGCATGGTATTGGTACAGAGACAGACAGATAGACCAATGGAATAGAATTGAAGACCCAGAAATGAACCCACACACCTATGGTCACTTGATTTTTGACAAAGGAGCCAAAACCATCAAATGGAAAAAAGAGCATTTTCAGCAAATGGTGCTGGTTCAACTGGAGGTCAACATGTAGAAGAATGCAGATCGATCCATGCTTATCACCCTGTACAAAGCTTAAGTCCAAGTGGATCAAGGACCTCCACATCAAACCAGACACATTCAAACTAATAGAAGAAAAACTAGGGAAGCATCTGGAACACATGGGAACTGGAAAAAATTTCCTGAACAAAACACCAATGGCTTATGCTCTAAGATCAAGAATCAACAAATGGGATCTCATAAAACTGCAAAGCTTCTGTAAGGCAAAGGACACTGTGGTTAGGACAAAACGACAACCAACAGATTGGGAAAAGATCTTTATCAATCCTACAACAGATAGAGGCCTTAAATCCAAAAGAAACAAAGAACTCAAGAAGTTAGACCACAGGGAGACAAATAACCCTATTAAAAATGGGGTTCAGAGCTAAACAAACAATTCACATCTGAGGAATGCCGAATGGCTGAGAAACACCTAAAGAAATGTTCAACATCTTTAGTCATAAGGGAAATGCAAATCAAAACAACCCTGAGATTTCACCTCACACCAGTGAGAATGGCTAAGATCAAAAACTCAGATGACAGCAGATGCTGGCGAGGATGCGGAGAAAGAGGAACACTCCTCCATTGTTGGTGGGATTGCAGACTGGTACAACCATTCTGGAAATCAGTCTGGAGGTTCCTCAGAAAATTGGACATTGAACTGCCTGAGGATCCAGCTATACCTCTCTTGGGCATATACCCAAAAGATGCCCCAACATATAAAAAAGGCACGTGCTCCACTATGTTCATCGCAGCCTTATTCATAATAGCCAGAAGCTGGAAAGAACCCAGATGCCCTCAACAGAGGAATGGATACAGAAAATATGGTACATCTACACAATGGAATATTATTCAGCTATCAAAAACAACGACTTTATGAAATTCGTAGGCAAATAGTTGGAACTGGAAAATATCATTTTGAGTGAGCTAACCCAATCACAGAAAGACATACATGGTATGCACTCATTGATAAGTGGCTATTAGCCCAAATGCTTGAATTACCCTAGATGCCTAGAACAAATGAAACTCAAGATGGATGATCAGAATGTGAATGCTTCGCTCCTTCTTTAAAAGGGGAACAAGAATACCCTTTGCAGGGAAGAGAGAGGCAAAGATTAAAACAGAGACTGAAGGAACACCCATTCAGAGCCTCCCCCACATGTGGCCCATACATATACAGCCACCCAATTAGACAAGATGGATGAAGCAAAGAAGTGCAGACCGACAGGAGCCGGATGTAGATCGCTCCTGAGAGACACAGCCAGAATACAGCAAATACAGAGGCGAATGCCAGCAGCAAACCACTGAACTGAGAATAGAACCCCCGTTGAAGGAATCAGAGAAAGAACTGGGAGAGCTTGAAGGGGCTCGAGACCCCATATGTACAACAATGCCAAGCAACCAGAGCTTCCAGGGACTAAGCCACTACCTAAAGACTATACATGGACTGACCCTGGACTCTGACCTCATAGGTAGCAATGAATATCCTAGTAAGAGCACCAGTGGAAGGGGAAGCCCTGGGTCCTGCTAAGACTGAACCCCCAGTGAACTAGACTGTTGTGGGGAGGGCGGCAATGGGGGGAGGGTTGAGAGGGGAATACCCATAAGGAAGGGGAGTGGGGAGGGGGATGTTTGCCCGGAAACCGCGAAAGGGAATAACACTCGAAATGTATATAAGAAATACTCAAGTTAATAAAAAAAAATTTAAAAAAAAAGAAAATGTAAAATGATGCATTCATTCTCAAAGTTAGTTTATGTTTTTTCATAAAATTAAATGCACAACTGTCACATGAACCCACAGTTACACTATTTGGCATTTCTCTCAACAAAATAAGAATATATATTTATATGACAACCTCTATCTATACACGGTAGCATTTATCTATAGTGCATAGTCTCTTTTAAAAGTTCAGGTAGTATTCAGTGACCAAATGCTCGAACTGTGGAATACACATGCATGCAAAACTTCATGGAATGTTACACATGAATCATTGGATACTATATTTCTTGGTAAATTAGGCCAATATGAGATATGATTCTAAGTAGAAAAGCCCTTTTTAATTATAAAAATTTTAATTATAAAATTTACATTGTAAAAATCAATGACTTTATGGTGTCATTCTCATATATGCAGATATCATGATTTCAACTGAATTTGAAATCCCTTCTCTTTTATGGACTCCTTGAACCTAGTGTATTCTAAGCTAGCACTCTATCATGGCTGTGGTGTCTATTTGGTGAGACATCGCCTTTTTAAATACAAAGACAACCTCTAATCTTTTGTCATTTCAAACCTGCAATAAAAGTCAAATTTTATAGCATATATCTTTTGGGGATTATGTTAATGCACACAAAATGTAACAAGTTCTGGGCTACAAAATTCTAACAGTGTCACTTAAAGTTTGTTTGTTAATAAAAATAAAATGCTCCAGTGTGCATGTGCATGAACGTGTGCATGTGTGTGTACAAGTGCATGTGTGTGTGCGTGTTCATGTGTAAATTGTGGGGGAGAGTTTGAATAGAATGCCAAAGAGTTGGAAGTGAAGATCTGAAATCTTCCTTAGGTTGGTACAAATAAGCAGAAGGCCACCCCATGGCATAGAGTCTTTGTTACCAAAGTGAAAAGATACCTAAGAACCCTAACTCTGAACCTCTCAGGATCTCAGGACCTAGAAACTCTGATGAAAATTTTAGATCCTATCCATTATCCAAAGAGAGAGGAGAGAAAACCTGTAAAAGAAAAGTGAAAGAACTTTTTGAACTCTTCTAAAGAGCAAATGCAGAGGAGCCTGCAGATGGGCTGAAACAAATGAACAGAGGCTGGCTAAGTAGATAGAGAGAGTAAATAGGAATCTCTCAACTGTGAAATTAAGATTGCTTTATCCAAAGTTCACCAGCCACTTCTAACTGAAGATCTAACTAACTGCCACTCAGGGCTTCCTGAAAGCGAACAGTGTTCACAGAATCCATTTTCTACGATGGTCATTAAAGTCCATTCTTCTTTGCATCATTTAATGAAGGCCTAGAGAACTGAAGAGAAGAAACGCAGTTAACTAAAGTTTTTCTAAATTACAAGATGTCTACATGTTATGTAATAAAACACAGACACCACTGGGCCTCAAGAGACAGTGTTCTTTAAAATCTTAAGGTATATTCTTTTAAAACATCTTTACGCCAGTGTTTTAATTTGTTTGTATACAAGAACATAGCAAATGGCTTCTTTTCTCCTTTTTGTTTGGGAGGCAGTTTCTCCCTGTCAATTATCAGGTGAAGCTGACTCACCTAGTTCAGATGCTAGGACTCGTATAGAAATATTTGTTTCTGTGAGGTTTGAGGATGAGTGTGTCTTGACCCCTTAATAAAGGAGCATCTGCTACTCACGCTAAAATCTATAGAGCCAAAGAAGCTAAACAACAAGAAAGGCCCAAGGCAGGGTGCCTGAATCTCACTGAAGGGGAAATAAAGGTCACTGGAAACAGATGAAGGGAGGGAGCTGGGTAGGAGAAGGGGTGGGAGAAGAGCAGGAGGTCAGACGTTGGGAGAGCCAGGTCGAGGGGACAGGAAGAGGGAATGGAAATTGGACGAGGGTGGTCTCTTGCACATGGCAGAGACATGGGATGGAGGAAGCTCCCAAGAGTCTCTTGGGATGACCTAGGTGAGATTCTTAGAAGAGAGGACACCCTGAAGTGTCCACCTTATGTAGCAAAGCAAGACTCCCCATGGAAGGATAAGGACATAACCCATCCATAAAGTCTTCCACTCCCAGTTTGTCCTGCCTACAAAATGTGCATGGAGAAAGATGAAGCTGGGAGATGGAATATCCAACCAATGACTAGCAGAATTCTTGGGTAAGAACTAATCCCTGACACCATCGATGATCGTCTGTTATGCTTGCAGACAGAAGCCTAACATAATTGTCCTTTGAGGGGTTCCACCCAGCAGAGGACAGAAACAGATGTAAGAGACCCAAAGCCAAACATTAGATGGAACTTGGGAAGTCTTGTGGGAAGTTAGAGGAAAGATTTGGAGACTCAGAAGGCATAAGAACTCTATCTACAGGATGACCAACAGAGTCCACTAATGTAGACCTTTCCAGCTTCCAGAGACTGAACCACCAATCACAAAGCATACATGGGCTGTATCTAGGCTCCAGGAAATGTGTAGAAAATGTGCTGCTTGGTCTTCATGTGGGTTCCCCAACAACTATCTTCTGTAGATCCTCTTCCCTTAACTAGGTTGTTTTGTCTGGCCTCAGTGGGAGAGGATGTGCCTGGTCCTACAGTGACTTGGTGTGCCAGGGTGGGTTAGTATCCAGGTGAGATGTCTTTCCTCTTTGGAGGAGAACATGAGGTGGCCAAGGGAGGAGGTTCTGTGCAGGGGTGGTTATGAAAGGAGAGGAGCAGCTTCCATGGAGATGTAACATGAATACAAAATAAGATTTAAAAATAAATTAATTAAAAATATTAAAGAAAAAGTAGCTGTCCCTGACCTACCTAAACATTCAAGTCTGGGGGGAGGGTGGAGATGAGCAGATGATTACCCGAGTGAGTATACATTGTTGACATGTGTTTGGCCATGCCAAGAAGGGTACCTCAGACCCACTGGCATGTCAAGGCTGCCCCATGGTCTATGAATATTGACAAACAACCCTTAGCTAAACCCAGCAGCTTCCTCAAACTGGGTGATTATAGTCTGAGACTGCACTCACAAAGAAACCACCAGTCAAGACCAGCAGAGTTTATTGAAGAATTCAGGGTAGCAAATATTTAATACCATTGAGGGTGAGCGTAGTCAGTGGAGGGAATTCCCACCTCCTACCTCTGGAGGTTGCCTGTTTCCATTCTTTTTTTGGGCCTCAGGGCTTCAGTCATTTGATTCCACCCAATACCAGATCCTCTCTACATGCTATCCCTTTTTGCTTGCCTGTCTCTTCCTCCCTTCCCCATTGTGGTTGCTTTCTTCTCCCTCCCAAATGGAACCTTCAGCTTGTTGACCCTTTTGAATTCCGTGGACTGTATATTGGGTATTTTTTGGCAATATCCACTTATTAGTGAGTATATAAAATGCATGTCCTTTTGAGTCTCTATTACCTCACTCAGGATGATATTTTCTAGTTCCATCTATTTGCCTGCAAAACTCAGGATGTCCTCATTCTTAATAGATGCATAGAGTTCTATTGTGTAAATGAACCATATTTTCTGTATCCATTTTTTTTTGTCATGGACATCTGTGTGATTTGTAGCTTCTGGCTATCACAGATAATGCCACTATGATCACAGTCGAACATGTGCCCATGTGGCATGGTGAGGCATCTTTTGGGTATATTCCCAAGAGTGGTATTGCTGGGTCTTCAAGTAGATCTATTTCCAATTTTCTGAAGAACCTCCACATTGATTTCCAGAGTGGTTGTACCAGTGCAATCCCTTGAATTCCTGATCTCTCCAATAATTTTAACATGAAGAGGTGTGGTATTTTGTCAAATGCTTTCTTTGCATCTAAGGAGATGATCACACAATTTTTTCCTTTGAGTTTACTTATATAGATTTTTTTTGTATATTGAACCAACCTTGCATCCCTGAGATGAAGCCTATTGATCATGGTGAATGATTGTTTTGATGTGTTCTTGGATTCAGGTTGCAAAAATTTTATTGAGTATTTTTGCATCAGTATTAATAAGCGAGATACTTCTGCTTATTGGTCATTGTGTGGTTTAGGTGTCAGAGTAATTGTGACCTCATAGAATGAATTAGCTAGTATTCCTTATGTTTCTATTTTAAGGAATAATTTAAAGAATATTGGTATCACGTCTTCTTTGATGGATTTAGTAGAATTCTGAACTAAATCCATCTGGCCCTAGGGTTTTTTTTAATGACTTCTATTTTATTATGTAATATTGGCCTATTTATATAGTTTACCTGCTCTTGATTTAACTTTGGTATGTGGTATCTATCTAGAAATCCATCCATTTTATCTAGATTTTCTTGTTATGTTGAGTATAGGGTTTTGTAGTATGATCTGATGATTTTTGAATTTCCTCTTTCTGTTGTTTTGTCTCTCATTTCATTTCTGATTTTCTTAATTTGGATAGTGCCTTTGTGCCCTTTAGTTTAGCTAAGGATTTATCTACCTTCTTGCTTTTCTTCAAGAACCAGATTTTGGTTTTGTTGATTCTTTGTATTGTTCTCCTTGTTTCTATTTGGTTGATTTCAGCTCTGAGTTTTACTATTTCCTGCAGTATACTCCTCTTGAGTAAATTTGCTTCTTTTTGTTTTAGAGCTTTTAGGTGTGCTGTTAAGTTGCTAGTGTAAGATTTCTCCAGTTTCTTTACCAGGGCACTTAGTGCTATGAATTTTCCTCTTAGCACTGCTTTCATTGTGTCCCATAAGTTTGGGTGTGATGTGTCAACATTTTCATTAAATTCCAGGAAGTCTTTAATTTCTTTCTTATTTCTTCCGTGACGAACCTATTATTGAATAGAGTTGTTCAATTTCCACATGTATGTGGGCTTTCTGTTTTTTCTGTTATCGAAGTCCCATCTTAGGCTTTGGTAATTTGATAGGACGCATGGGATTGTTTCAATGTTCTTATATCAGTTGAGGGTTGGTGTGAGACAAATTATATGGTCAATTTTGAAGAAATTACTATGAGGTGCTGAGAAGAAGGTATATTCTTTTGCTTTAGGATGAAATATTCTGTAGATATCTGTTAAACCATTTGGCTCATAAACTCTATTAATTTCACTGTGTCTCTGTTTAGTTTCTGTTTCAATGACTGGTCATTTGGTGAGAGTGGGGTATTGAAGTCTCCCACTATTATTATGTGGGGTTTATTGTATGTTTTGAGCTTTAGTAAAGTTTCTTTTATGAATGTAGGTGTCTTGCATTTGGGGAATAGATGTTCATAATTTAGACTTTCTCTTGGTGTATTTTTTTTTGATGAATATAAAGTGTCCTTCCTCATCATGCTTGATAACTTTTGGCTGAAAGTCTATTTTACTTAATATTAAGATGGTAACTCCAACTTGTTTCTTGGGACCATTTGCTTGGAGGATCTTTTTCCATCATTTTACTCTGAGATAGTAACTGTGTTTGTTATTGAGGTATGTTTCTTGTATGTAGCAAAATGCTGGATCTTGTTTGCATATCCTGTCTGTTACCTTGTGTCTTTCTTTTTATAGGTAAGTTGAGTCCATTAATATTGAGAGATATTAATGACAGATGACTGGTGGTTCCTGTTATATTTGTTTTTGTACCTTGCTTTATATGCTTGTGGTTCTCTCCTTTTGGCTTAATATCTTATCTTTTCTTTGGTGTAGGTACCGTCTTTGTGTTGGAGTTCTCCTTCTAGGATCCTCTGTAGGGCTGAATTGGTATATAGATACTGTTTCAATTTGGTTTTGTCTGGAGTAATTTGGTTCCTCCATCTATGTTGATTCAGAGTTTTCCTGGGTGTAGTATCCTGTGCTGGCACTTTTGTTCTCTTCCAGTCTGCATGACCTCTGACCAGGCTCTTCTGGCTTTTACAATCTCTGTTGTGAAGCCTGGTGTAATTCGGATAAGCTTACTTTTGTATGTTACTTGGTCTATTTCCCTTCAGCTTTTTTTTTTCCTTTTCTTTTTTTCAGATCTGGGGACCGAACCTAGGGCCTTGCGCTTGCTAGGCAAGCGCTCCACCACTGAGCTAAATCCCCAACCCCTCCCTTCAGCTTTTAATATTCTTTATTCTATGCATTTAGTGTTTTGATTATTAAGTGATTAAGGGATTTTCTTTTCTTGTTCCATTAGTTTGGTGTTCTACAGGATTTTTGTATCTTTATGTCCTTCTCTTTCTTTTGGTTGGGTAAGTTTTCTTCTATGATTTTGTTGAAGATATTTTCAGGCCCTTTAAGCTGGGAATTTTTGTTCTCCTCTATTCCTATTATTCTTAGATTTGATCTTTTCATTGTGTCCTGAATTTCCTGGATGTTCCGTGTTAGGAGAAATTTCTATTTCAAATTTTCTTTGACAGTTGTGTCAATCTCTTCTATGGTATCTTCTACACCTGGGATTCTCTCTTCTATGTCTTGTATTCTGTTTGTGATGCTTATACCTGTAATTCCTGATCTTTTTCCAGGGTTTTGTATTTTCAGGTTTGCCTCCATTTGTGCTGTCTTTATTGTTTCTACTTCCACTTGTAGGACTTGGACCACTTTATGAAATTTCTTCACTTGTTTGATCACTTTTCCTGTATTTCTTTAAGTGATTTGTTTCTTCTTTAAGGGCTTCTACCTGTTTATGTGTTTTCCTCCTTAGGAAGGATTCTATTATCTTCATGAGGTTGGATTTAGGTCAGTTTCCTGATTTTCAGCTGTGTTAGTGTATTTATAGCTTGCTATCATGGGAGAACTGGGTTCTGATGATGCTAACATATATTTGTTTCTGTTGCTTGTGGTGTTGTGCTTGCCTTTCACCATCTGGTTATCCCTGGTGTTTGCTGGTCTGAGTGACTCTGTCTGAAGCTGCCTCTTATGTCCCTAGATTGCTTCAGGTTTCCTGGTAGACTTGTATCTGGCTCTAGCAGACCTCCTGTCGGGCCTTCAGACTCTTGGGTCTTCAGGCCCTGTTGTCCTGTGTGAAGCTGTTCTCTGGATTGTGGTTTCTGTTTCACTGTGTACAGCAGAACTTCAGGGAGGCTGTCAGTATTTTGGGTCAGTTGCCCTGCATGTCACAGACTGCTGGGAGGTCTTCAGACTGTGGGGTCAGTTGCCCAGTTGCCCTGTGTACAGAGGACCTCCTGGGATGTTTCTGGCTGTGGTGTCAGATGCCCTGAGTGCAGTAGATCTCCTGGGATACCCCAGGTTGTGATATCAAATGCATTGAGAACGACAGATCTTTTGGGATGTTTCAGGATATAATGTCTTCTGGGGAGCAGACTAGCTAGCAGTCTGTCTCAGAAGAAAGGACTGGGAAGAAGGTGAGTGGTATTCAGCATGCAGGGCTTTTGGGGTCTGATAGGTCTCTGTTTTCACTGGGCTAGCTGTGTATCTTCAGAATGGTTCTTACCCCATATTCTGAGTGTATTGGATGTTCTGGGTTGCCTCCGGATATGGTGTTTTCTGGGTAGCAGACTAGCTAGCAGTCTGTCTCCGCGGTACCTCAGTTTCTTAATAAACAGAGGTTTACAGAAGTATTTGTCACCAGGTCCAGCTACAGATGTCCTGTTTAATAAAAAAAAACAAGTAGAATTACTTTTGAACAGGAGTTTGATAAGAAAAGAATGTTTGACAGGAATTTCCCCACTAAATATAGGAAAGGAAAAGTGAAAAGGTCTTCCTTCATGAGGAAGTATAGTTTTCTAATAAGTGAAATACACTCTAGCTCCTAAGGAGGGTATGAACTGAGAGGAAGTCATGACAGTGCATGAGGGCAGGTTGAAAATAAGTAGTAGTCAAGTAAAGACTTTGGCCTCTTAATGAAATCTTAACTTTTAACTTTATACTATAATGGATTTAAAAGAGGCAGGAATCAGAGGTGAAAACTATTAGCAGTATTGTAATGGACCAGGCAAAGCCTGTAACATGTCACATGAGTTGAGAACAAGGGAAATGAAAAATCCTCTTCCCCCAAGTTGTTGGGTTCACTTTCCAGAAGTTACTCGCCTCCCAGTTTTTTTTCTCCCAAACACTTTAAGGTTAACAATCGCTTATGCAACTGTCTTCTCAGAGACTTTCACAAATATCATTGAAATACCTTTCTCCTAGTTGAAGAAAATGCCTTGGGTGGCTGCCTAGCCAGGTCTCATTATTATGCATCTGCATTGCCCTCCTGTGATGGGCAGCAGAAAAAACACAGAGACAGGAAGGTAGGGAATTAAATTATGGGAAGTTTTCTCCCCTGACAAGGTGATGAATCGAATAACTGCAGAGTTCTTTGAATATCTTTTTAAAAAATATTTCCTCACTCTAGGAATTTCTTGAGTATTTAGGTAAAACAGCTAGAAAATTCTAGAAAAATGACTAACATTGAGAACAGTTGACAGACTTTCAGAGTATGCATTTTATACCTTAGCTCTAAGGTACGTATGCAGTCATAGAGAGGGCAAAATTATATGGGCACTTGAATATTAGTGTTTATTCATCATTATCCCTATATATAAATGGCCATCTAAGTGATCCTAACATGAAATAAAAAAAGCATTGTTGATGGAAAATGGTGGATGTTTAGCTCCAGGTTTCCCCTACCCTGGAGCTAATCATATCCTCAGTCTATCATTTTTTCCTTTCATAAGTTGGGATGACAAATTTCATAATAGCTTGCTCTTTTTAAAAAATTGTTCTTTTAAGTAGAACTGTTGATTTCAGAGAGGAGAAATGTCACAGGGATGAAACTGGAGAAGGAAATAATGAGAAAAATAGTATCAGAAAGGGGATTATTCAAAGCAGAAGCAAGTCTATACCTATTGTGCTTATCCAGGTCAATATTAGAGCTGCCTCTTAAATAATACTACTTAAAAGAAAAGCTACAGATGATTACCTAAGGAAATGCATAATAAATTTTTAAAGAATAGGAATGTCGGTGTGTGCATTTTTTATCTGTGGTTATCAGTAATGCTTTTTTTTCTTTAAAACTGTACTTTAATAAGGAAAATATTTAAGTATGAAAATTATGGATATAACCTTCATTGGTCATAACTATCCATTACTAAGAGATAAATAAATCTAGATATTCTACATATCATTTTTTATAATTACTAGATACCTGTTCATCAGCTATCTTTATTTATCAGCTACCTACTCATTCATTTCCAACAAACTATCCTTTCTCTACATGTGCCACTTAGCCTCTTTCCTACTTGTTTTGTTATCTGTATTGTAGAATCCATCTATATATCAAAGTACCTAAGAGCAGTGTATAAAATTGATCAGAGTAGAATTGCTTTCCTCTTACACAGAGCCTCAGGATCCTCGTACTATAGTCTCAGAATTATGCAAGGCATCACCAGCACCCTTTCATTTCAGAATAGAGAAATAGAGACTTCTAGGATGAGGCACTATGCCATTCTAATATAGAGTCATTTTGAAAGAGTAAAAAAAAAATATTGGATCTACAAGAGAGAGGAAGACACTGGGCAAACCACTGGCCCAGCAGTGGAGGTACAAACTTGGAACTGGGGAATTATGAGAAGTCATGGTTTACAGATGATGAACAATTAGAATTTTAACGTAAAAATCACAGTCATAAATCTGGAAAATCATGCCCAAAGTTCATATTAGGAAAGCTATAAATGTTTGATGACAAAAAAATCAAAAAATAGTAAGAGATTCCATGTCTGCAGATAAAAGCACTCAACATCGCCAAGTAAACAATATGTTTCTATTTAATCTGTAGATTCAATGCAATCTCATCATATTATCAGCAAGTTATTTTATTGAAATCATCTACTTCTTTACAAATTTTTCAGATAGAAATAAAAAGACACAGAATAGACAGTCGTATATCAAGCAACAGTGTTAGAAGATTTATACCTCTTCACTTCATTAGTTACTATAGACCTGCAGCAATTAAAGCAGTATGACATTGCAAAACAAAATAAACAAAAATAAAAACAAAAACAAAACCCAGACCAATAGATAAGTAGATTAGAATTAACATCTAAGGAATACACCACATGGTGAACTAATCTTAGCTACAGGAACAAAGGCCATATTATGGAGCAGTGATAAAACTTTCAACAAAAAATACTAGAACAATACTCTTATTCATATAAAAGGATCTCTCTAGATATAAGCCTTGTATATTTTGCAAGAGTTAACTGTTAAATTCTGAAATAGTGCTTATCAATGGGGTTCTTACCAAAAGAGATATGCCTTATAATTATTTTCTAGAAAAAAACATGTAACTTTTTGTTAAAATATACTGGCTCTGTGGAACAGATACTGCAGTGAATGAATTGTGATTTGTATAATTTAGCACCAATTAATACTGATGGTAATAATTTGCATATGTGATAGTCTGTGTGGTGGAGAAAGCTCACTGATAATTTTATTAAATTAACTCTATTTGATTCACTGAAAATGCACACGATAGAAAATCGCTTGACAAACTGTTTGCATAATGATGACTCAAGATGTTGCATTTATATTAATGTGTATTAGTGAATCAGATAAGCTCTGGGAGCTGACTAGATGCAGTCTAAAAGCTGTGGTTTGTAAAGAGAATCACAAAGACTCTCACAGTGAGGCAATCCCCATTGTCCTTATTTCAACCCTCTTCAGCAAAGAATGTGTACCCTGTTAGTGCTTCCTTCCAAGGGCAGTATGCCTTACCATGACCCAGTTTTACTCAACACCTAGCTACTCCTGTATGCTAAAGCAAAAGACAGCTAAATTAAGGCTACATAGCTTCAGGCTAATTATACAGTGATAAATGTTCTGTTGCCAAAATTCCAATCTATATGTAAAAGGTGAGGTGACTTATATTTAGCTAGTTAAGTCAAAAGGTAAAAATTTTACTGAAACATTCTTCAAAGAAACAGGTGACATATGCTCCTTGTACTTCATATTTCATTGTAATTCACTTGCAAAAAGCAAGCAGTCTCAGAGGTCTTACCATGACTTCTCCAGGTCAACTGAGCAACCACAGGAAAAGACTTTCTTAAGGAAACTTAAAAGAGTAGTTACCAAGGATGTCAATGTGAAATCAAAGTCTCTTCTTGACTAGATGCTGGGAAGTAGGCAACATCTTAAATTCCCTGGATCGCTGTTACAAAGTTTAAAACAGACAAAACAGTAATGTTCACTTTAAGTCTTGTTCGAGTAAACATTTTCCCAACTAGTATATATTTGCTTGAAAATTTCAAGTCCACCAGAGCTGGCAGAAAATAAACAAAGCATTGGAGATGCAGTTGTATGTATCCTGGAAGAAAATGGTTTAGAAAAATGATAGAATAAAATACAGTTTTCTTTTGTATTTGCTTTATGCCAGGTACCTTTCAGCTATAAAGAATGAAGACAAGAGTCTTTGTGAATGCAGGCCAAGTGATTGTATTTGTCAACACCTAGAACATATTCTGGAGGTAATTATTCATATAGAAAATTATCACTATATAGTATTAGTTTGCTTCCAAATACACTTTTAAACAAGGATTCACTGCCTCCATCTCTGCCTGTGACAATGTTAATGTGACACGTAACTGGTATACATAACTGTTTAAACACCTTGGCCACAGCTAGCAGGACTCTTCTGGAAGCTCATAGGCTTTGGCTTAACATTTGGTCCCATTTCTGGTCTTGATCTCTGCTGTCTTGTCTGCCCCTTCCCACCTGCCCATGTTCTGTGATTGACTGTACCTACTATAATCATGAGCCAAATAAGCCTTTCCTTCCTTAAGCCACTTTTGTCAGTTGTTTCGTCATGAAAACTATGACAATATAGATAAAATTAACGAAAATGATAAAACACACAAGCAAGCACAGGGAAAAAGTCACAAAAATTCAGGGAGTACATATAAAAAATGGTTACTGTTAGCAAACTTGGGGAGGAAAGATGAAATATATGCTTAATTCTATTTTTTCAGCTTAAAAAATTGTAGTTATTTCAGAGGAAAATGGAAACCGCCCATTTTTCCTTTACCTTCTCTCCCATGCTCTGTGTATCCTATTCCTGTCTTTACAAAGTACATAATTCTAAATAGAATTTGATTATAACTATTTTCACTTGCCATTCCAAAAGAAAGAAAATTTAAAGGTCTTGATTGTTGAAACTACCCAAGCTATTGAGGGTCATCATTTTAACTCTGTAATTTTATGTTTGTGTGGAATATAATATATGCATAGAACGGAACATAACTTCAAAGGAATTTCACAATGTGTACCTCTGATGAAAGTTGTTCCTCAATTTCAGTCAGAACTCTTCCCCAAAGAAATAGGTATATTCACTTCTAGTATCATAGTTTAGTAATGGCAAATGTGACCCACATCTGAGGGACTACCTGTAGAGTTAGTGATATAGTGGTGAACATAGCTGTCTTCCATGTGTGGGATGTCTTTAGACAACAATATGTGCTTTCTTACTTCATGAAGCACATCTTGCTTAGTCTCAACATCTTATGGTATTCAGCTATATGAATATGCTCTATCTGTAATAATTTTGGTGTGTATGCATGTTTGTGTATGTGTTTGTGTGTGTGCTTGTGTGTGCTCATGTTCATGTGTGAGTGTGTGCATACAAAGGTGCATGTGCATGAGTGGGTTCATGTTCACATGTGTCTGTGTAGAGAGACCCAGTGATAATGTTGTGTATCATTTGTCAGATACTATGTAACCATTTTGCTATTTGTTACAAAATCTACCATTTGCATGAACCTCACCAAGTAGTAGCCATGGGGTGACCAAACAGTGAGCTTCAGACATCAGCCTGTCTCAACATGTGTCCTTACCCAATCTCAGCTTTGGAAGTGCAAGAACTTTTTAAAAATTTGTCTATATAGGTGTTGGGAGTCAAACATAGGGGCTCATGTGTAACAAAAAAATGCTACAAACTGAACTATCTCCTTAGTTCTATCAGTAGTAATGTCAATGTTTCCTGTTACATTAAAAACTTTGTTTTCTCAAATAGACTTACAAATTTCCTAAAGAAATATATATATAATTATAGTGTCATAGAATATGCAGATACACTTTATTATATCCTATCAAATGCTTTTGAACATGGAAATATCATGTATAATATTAACAGTACTATGAAAGTTACACTTAAATCCACAGACTTAGTGCCTTTAGCAAGAAATTATTGTTAAGTATTAGCGTTATTTTTAGCCATTCTAACAGGATATAATACTTGGTTATCATATTTTACTTTCATTAATGTCAATTATTTTCTTACATCCGAATAGTTTATATACACAATAGGCATATCTGAAAAAGACTTTGAAATTATATTTACAGAAAATAATATATCTCTATTACCCATAATATATCCACAATATATAAAATCATTTATTTCACACAACTTATGTCTGTTGAGACTTTAGAACAGTCCATTGTGAACTGCTTGAGATGGAAAAATCTGTTATCCAATAGCTTTAAAACCTATGTGTAATAAAATATTTACTTATCTGCCTTTTATTGCTATCCAAAAAGTGGGGTTTCTAGTATATTTTCTATCATGTAAAAACATGATGCAAAAAACATAACATATGATGTGATGATTATTTTATAAAAATATTCATGTAATATTGAATGGATATATGTAGTTGCATTTCATTGCTGAAAGCACATATGTAATGGCTAGAAAAAGAAATGGAGAGCTCTGGAACCATGCCTGAGCTGTCATAACATAGCAGCTGGTGAAGCCTTTCATCCCAGACATCTTCAGAGTTATGGCCATGGATTTACCTTGTGGACTGAATACCCTACCTTTCTATGCTAAAAGAGAGAAGCATTCAATTCGACTGATATTTCCACAGTTGAAAAGCCAACGTTATACTCTGCTACTTCTAGACAGATTCATTCAAAGTTTCACGACTTAAAATTAAATATAAAATTCACTCCTCCCCATTGCCAAGAGTGCTTAGTGACAAATATGGTTGTTTGTCCCAAGACAAGCATTTCTGCTCAATAAGAGAACTAGAGTTCTTTTATCTGGTTCTGATATTTCTTTCAACTTATATGAACTAGTTCGGACATGAAGGCATTTTATTGGCCTACTTTTATTTCCATTGGGAAGGTTGCTCAATTCCCAATTTTCCAGTCTCAGTCCTGATTCATTACAGTTGCTTCTAGTCACCTGTGCCTCAAGATCCATGCTATATTTGTTTCAGGTCCTTGGCTGGGAAAGTGTAAATAGGTCGTGATTTGTAATTTTATTTGTCCTAAAATGACTTTAATTGGATTGCTAGCAAGTTTTCTTCCACAAAAGTTACCAAAGTTTCATGTATAGAAAACAAACAGTAAAGTCTACACAAAGGCTACATGATCCCAAGGAACTGAAGCATAACATTTCATAAAGAGATACATTTAATATCTCTACTATTGTATCAGGTCTATAACAAAAAAAGGTATTTTTCTTGAACTATCAAATGCAGGTAATTAAAATAAGAATTGCATCCACTGAGATTTTTCCTTAGTAAATATGCTCTTCTGTAAAAATGTATAAAAAAGTCTTGCAAAGTGGACTTATTAGTGCTAAGTAACAGTGTTCTCCATTCCTAGGAATATTTCTCAAATTTTAAAACTAGGATTTATTTTTATATTAAAAACTAGGTTCAGTAAACTATGAGAATTTTAATGCAAACACTACTAAATATAAATTTTACTATATATATATATATAGTATATATATGGAATTTTGCTATATATAATATATACATAATATGGAATTTCATACACGAGTTCTACACATATACCATTTCTGTTCCATTCCACACATTTCAGGCATAAGACTTGGGAGCAATAGAGTTGACTCTAACTAGTATCTGACATGGCTGCCATCTCACGCAGGACTAGCTCTTATATTATTCAAAGATGCTGTATGGGCTACCTAATGAGGAAAGTAATCTGTAGTTCTACCCAGCTCTAAAGTGTTTGGACCACAACAATGGCTAGCATGGCAAAATGTGTCCAAAGATACAATAGTGGCACTTATACACTGGGGACAACTGACAGTCATTTAATTGGATATGTAATTATGCTAATATGAGCATTCACCATGAAGGATGTGCCAGCATAGAGTTAAGGAAATATATGAAACGTTATAAAAGAAGAGTATTCCCAAGGAGAAGCTTATCCTCTGGCTGTATTGTTTTATTAAGGGGGTTTATTCTCTTTTTTCTTTTCATTTTTTTATTGGCTATTTTATTTATTTACATTTCAAATGTTATTCCTTTCCCAGCTCCCCATCCAGAAACCCCCTGTTCCCTCCCCCTCTCCCGTCTTTATGAGGGTGATCCCCCAACTGCCTGTAGGTTGATGCCTATATGCAGATGAGGGCTGGCATAGGTTAGGTTAAGGTCCATAATTGGACAGTAGAAAGTAAGACGTGGATGGAATTTTTGTAAGGCCAGGGAGAAGAGAAAAGAAGGGAGAGAGTCAAGATGCAGATGGAGAAGGACGACCTAGATCCGGGTCTATCTTAAATATCCCCATCTTAAATAGCTCTAGGTAGTTACGTATATTTCTTAAGGGGTGGATTTCTATAGGTAAATTTATCTTATTTAGGTGGGCGGTTTATATCCTTATCAATTGGTTGTGAGTTTATCGTTAGGATGTATTGTGGATTGAGAATTTAACACATAAGTCTGACTGTCAAAGGACAGTTTGCTGAGTCCTGATTTCACAGGTTAGTTGGGAGTTTATACCTTAACTACCAGCAAGTGGTTGCTGGGCGTGTGGGCAAAGTCTGTGGCAGGGAGCCACGATAGGCCAGTCGCTGCTGGACGTATAGAGCCCTGATTTTAGGTTAGTTCCATATTGCCCTACGGTGCTGGATCTAACGCTAAGGAACAGTGTGGCAAGGTGCCAGGCTGGGATGGTCCCTGGACTGCCTGTGTCAGAGAGTACTAGGGGGCCAGCATGGAGCAGTGACGAGCTGGAACTGGCCACCACTGAAATAAAGATACCCCACAGTGCCATGTGGTCCTACAGTGCCAGCACTATCGCGAGATAAAAGAACCAGACAGTTTCTTTTCGTTCCTTTTCTTTTTCTTTTCTTTCTTTTTTATTGGATATTTTTTATTTACACTTCAAATGTTATCCCCTTTCTCCCATCCAACTACCCACCCCTTCCCCCCTCCCCGCCATGACATTCCCCTGCACTGGGGGTCGGGCTGGCAGGACCAAGGGCTTCTCCTCCCTTTGGTACCCAACAAGGTCATCCTCTGCTACATATGCAGCTGGAGCCATGGGTCTGTCCATGTGTACTCTTTGGATGGTGGTTTAGTCCCTAGGAGCTCTATGGTTGGTATTATTGTTCTTATGGGGTTGCAGACCCCTTCAACTCCTTCAGTTCTTTAACTCCTCCAATGGGGACCCGGTTCTCAGTTAAATGGTTGGCTTCGAGTGTTCACCTCTGTATTTGTCATGTTCTGGCAGAGGATCAGAGTCAGATATTTCTAATATTTACCACAGCACCAGCCCACTCCTGCCTCAGCACCCTAGCATTCCCCTATCCTGGGTCATCCAGCCTCCATAGGACCAAGGAGCCCATCCCAGTGATGGCAGACAAGCCTATCCTCTGCTACATATCCAGCTGGAGCCATACCCATCCCCCATGTTTGGTGGTTTAGTCCCTGAGAGCTTTGGGGGATCTGGTTAGTTAATATTATTGTTCTTCCTATGGGGTTGCAAACCCCTTCAGCTTCTCAGTTCTTGCTCTAACTTCTTCATTGGTGTCCCTGTACTCAGTCTGATGTTTGGCTACATGTATCTGCATATGTATTGCTCAGGCTCTGGCAGAATCTCTCAAGGGACAGTCATATCAGGCTCCTGTTGTAAGCACTTCTTGGCAGCAGCAAATAGTGTCTGGGTTTGGTGTCTGCAGATGGGATGTCCCTAGGTGGGGCAGTCTCAGGATGACCTTTCCTTCAGTTTCTGCTCCACTCTTTGTCCCTGCATTTCCTTTTGACTGGAGGAATTCTGGATTAATATTTTTTAGGTGGGTGTATGGCTCCATTCCTCAACTGGGGGTCTTGCCTATCCACTGGATATGGTCTCTACAGGTTCTATCTCTACTTTGTTGGCTACTTTAGCTAATGTCCTCCCTGTGGGGTCCTGGGAACTTCCTGGGTCCCTGGCATCTTGGACTGTCTAGTGGCTACCCTTAGTTTCCCCTTCCACACTGCTACACACCTCCTTTCAAATTCCTGACCCTCTGTACTTCTTTCCCATCTCCTTCCCTTTCTGAACTGCCCCCTCTTTTCCTTCCCCACCCTATCTCCCTCTACTTCTTGAAATTATTTTCTTCCCTCTTCTAAGTAGGACTGTAGCACCCACACTTTGGTGTGTTCTTCCTGCTTGGGTTTCATTTGGTCTGAGAGTTGAATTGTGGGTGTTCAGAGATTTCCACACAGTACAGCATCAGGAACTTTGTGTGCAAGGTACTGTACCAACTAGGACATCTTCTTAACTTAATTCCATGATCTTTAAATACCTCGAAAATACATAGCATGGCTCTCATGTTCAGTTTGGGAAACTTGATTTCTACTAATGGACATGATAAAAATGCTCTCACTGTCTTCTTGGTCTATTTTAATGGACATAGGGCCTTTTCAGGATGTTTTGAAAACCAGTTCAAAATTACAAGTTTCTTGTAAGCGTCCTCATACTTCTTTCTTCTTTATTTCATTCTAATCACAGTGAGTTTCCATTAGAAATAGCTCCTAGAACTATGACTGTGGATGTAGATACATATGATATGTGATATAAACTTAAGTCACTCGATGCTATTCTAGAAAAAATTACAGAGAAATCATGTCATCCCATTGTGAGTCTCCCTGCCCTTGGTGATTATTGGCCGGTACTGGTCCATAAGAGCAAAGACAGCAGAGATGAAAGATAGGGGTGGGAGTGGGGTGGGGTTTAGAAGTCCTGTGAGTACATATGGTAAACAACAAGACCTGTACCAGCTGCAGGGAGGTGGATCAACTTTATTCAGGGGTGATTCAAGGCTTATACAATTTGGGGGGCAGAGGTCAGAATATCCAGGGTGGTCAAATGTAATTGACTGAAATGCCTCACTAGCCAAGAGAGGCATTCCAGGAATCTCAGGTACTAGCTGAATAGGTTCTTATTGGGAGAAAGGAAGTTGAATCTGTAATCTTAACCAGGGTTATATGACATTCTGCAGGAAGGAAGGTGTGTGAGGGTTTCTGAATTCTCCAGACAAGGTCAGAGTAGGGGAAGCCCTGCCAGTAAAGGAAATACTCCATTTCCTTTACTAACTAGCCAAACCCCAGAAGGCTATCAGGACACTGGCATACTTTAACCTTAATTAGCAGGGCAATATCAATGCAGACACTCATTGGATTATAAATCCAAGTCATTTAAGCTTTTCTAGAACCAAGAACTTGGAAATTATGTTTCCATTGTCCATAAATTTCTCCAAAAAATGTAATTTTTTTAAACTAATGCAGGAAAAAATTACTAGGGTTCAGGTAGGAATCATGATCAATCAAAACAGAGCACACGAAGATCATTTTAAAGGCAGTGATTATCGCTTCTCGGCCTTTTGGCTAAGATCAAGTGTTAAAGGCAGTGATATGCTGCTAGTGGTAGAACTTAGTGGAATTATGCATTAGTAAGCAAAAAGTGCATTAGGATATGACTTTTATAAACTTATTTAAAGCTATGTTTATATTTTATCCTATTCCTAGAAAATTCTCTTCATCAACAGTTAATCTATGAACTCATTAAAAAAACAAGTAGGTGTTAATGTGTACCACACAGAAGCCATTTAGAAAGTATCTACTTGGATATATGATATGCTGGGGCAGATAAATGAAGTGACAGTATTATAGGTGAATATCATGTCCAATACATTCTGTCTCTTAAATTTTCATGGTTTTAATCCTTATGTATCAATTGTAAATATTTTAACAGTGTGGTGGTTTAGTCTTACAAGTGCTTGGTGGCAAGGCCATTATTAGAATCAACACATCTTGACTTCAAGTAGTGATCATGGCTCCAAATCACTGTCCCCTACAGAGAGCCTTTTCCTCTGGAAGTAAATGAAGAGCACATAACTTGACCCCAGAGTTTGTAGCACATGGGAAGGATATACCCTAGCCCAGCATGACCTGGTCAGGAAGTGTAACTTTCTTAAACCTGTCTCCCTGAACTGATGAGAGAAATGCTGTGAGTTTCAGAGGCCCTTAAAGGTCCTAGAAGTTAGTTAGCAAGACAGGTCAGTTGGTTCTGTGTAAGGTAAACAAGTATGAAGTCTTAGTTCAGATCCTTAATGCTGAAGAAAAACTCTGACCATAGTAATAGACCACAAATGCCGTGTTACCAGTGTTGGAGAAGGTGAAGCAGAAGGATCCATGGGGTTCATCAGCTAATTAAATCATGCAAATTTAGGTTTAGCTCAAGATTTTGCCTCAAAAATTACTAAAGAGAATAACTGATGATGATAGAAATTCAACTTCTAGCTTCATATTTGCATATACTTATGCACAAACATACCTCCCACCACACACACACACACACACACACACACACACACACACACACAACCATAAATATATGCATGCAAGGAGATAATGTTTGTAAAACTGATTATGCTATTTGAATTCAAGAAGTGTTCAATGTTTGTATTATTGTTGGATACATTAGATAAGAGAAAAGCTAGGATACTTTCAGCTAGAATGAAATAAATAAGAATATAAAGTATAGTTCTTTGCATGTGAAATTGGTGGAATCTATTATTTTATGACTTAGAATCAGAGAATTTTAGGACAACACAGCACCAAACATTACCCCATTATGCATCCCTTTGTCCGGGCCATTCTTTAATAACGAGGAGCATTCACTTTGTCATATCTCTACTTTATCTTTCTTTATATATAGTTATAACATAAAAAGTCATAAAAATTCCCCTGTATTATGAAATTCTTTATTTTCTTCACTTTTGTTATAAATAAGAAATTAAAAAGAAATTGTATATTGCATTATGAATTCTACCAGGATTCACAGTAAAAGATTTATCAAACTACCAAGGGCAAATAAATGGTTTTGTAGTACAATTGATATAATTGTATTTTAGTCCTATTCAAAAATTATCCACAATATCACCAAAGTCTACATACCCATCAAATCACATTTTCATGAATATGTTGAAATTCAGGATATGTAAAAATCTTTGACATATGTACATAGGTCATACTTTTGATATAGTTTCTTTGAGGGATTTCTTATGAGTTACAGACATGATAATGTCATTTTTAAAAGTGCTTTCTTAGACAACTGCATGCTTCCTTGTCTTTAAGATCTCCCAAAATTACATCCAACCGACTTAAACACTGCCCATATAACTAAATTTTGCTCACTGACCATGTGCCACAGAATACTCACTGAGAGTGACCCCTCAATGAAGACATTCTTGACTTGTTCATAGACTCCAATCTCCATTGCCCATCATGTATACTTAATGTATTGGCTGTAGCACACAGCTGCACTGACTAGTCTATAAACACGTCCTCATCCTTCTAGACAACCCCTACAGTGAGGGAACGTACCCTATCAATCATTTTACTACTCGACTCTAACACAATGCTCAGCATGTGTTTGCAGGATAAAACACATAAGAGATTTTAAGATAGTCTCATGTAAGGGAAAAACCGACTTATTTTATGACACATGTAAAATTTTACAAAGCAGGTAGTATAAAAAGATCTCCTAGTCATTATTTCCTATGAGACATAAAGAACAAAAAATTGAAATTTCTCATTTGTATTGGACATTCAGCAAAGGCCTATATAAAATTCCTATATTTCCATGGGAATTCATTCAAGGACACTGAATGCTATTGACACAATAAATAATTTTGTGATGTAAAGACAACAGTATCTACATTTTCATTGTTTTAATATGGAGAAATATATCTACATTTATGGATTCATAGGATTAATTTGCTGACTTACAGGATCATGAAGTTTAATGCATTTCAAATTTCCCATTCAATTTAAAGCTTTATGTGTTTGAACCTAAATGTGTGATGAGAGGAGCTTTAAAGAGACATGGTTTTTGTCCACTTGTCATAAATCACACATTTTGCTTTTTCATTATGTATCTCCATTTAGCATCTTTTTAGTCATGAATTTGACAAATTAGTAATTATTAGAGAACCTAAACATTTCTCAAGAAGTTAAACTATCATTTTTATTAGTGCCCCACATACAGCTAGTGCCCCACATACAGCGGGTATATACAAATTTACTAAGTGACATATTTTGTTATCTGACTTTAATCAAGCCTTTCCTTCAGCAGTTCTTGTTCATTTCTTTCTTAGTTATTATCACGACAGAGACTACACGACTGGTCCCTTGCATTCTCATCTTTATGGATTTAATTTAGAGTCTTAAAATGCCACGTTTCTTGAGGAAAAGAAAAAATTCCAGCAAGTGAACTAAAGCTCATAAGTCAATTATTTCATTTTAGAGATTTTAGAAACATTCACACTTGAATTAAATCTGGAAGATAATCAGTGGTTTCCAAGCAGACAGGTTTCTGCTTTAATTCTTTCTTCTCCAACCCTATATGACCGTAGAGCTATGCACTAACTTTGCAGTACACAGGGACCTAAAGAGTTTGTGCAGTGATGGAATCTTTATACTAAGCTCTTACTTAGAATTTTGAAGCTAGTTAATGTCTGCAACATCTTTTACCCTTGTTCTCATACTCAGTTTCACAAACCTTGAGAGACTTCTGTGCCATTCTCTTCTGCTTTAACCTCATTTCACAGTTTGCGGCCTGGATACTCATTCTGTCACTTTTACACAAGCTATTCATTACATTTAATCTTCTCTAAGCTTTATTTTCCTTTTACGAAAATTTTGTTTCCCATTGAAAGGGAAAAAAGTGGAGTCACTCAACAAAAGGGTTAAAAACCTTCTGCCCTCCAATCATGCAGGCTTGGAGGAAAGATCACTGCTTTATAAATGTGTGTGTGTGTGTGTGTGTGTGTGTGTGTGTGTGTGTGTGTGTGTGTGTGTGTGTGTGTGTGTGAAGGTGTCCAAGTAGGCCAGAGGCATTGGATACCTGTATTACAAGAAGCTGTGAGATGTCTGGTTTCCTTGAAGGGCAGTACATGCTTCTAACTGCTGAGCCCTTTCTCCATCATGACTCTCTGTCTTCCTTTCTGTTAATCCAGACTACATTTCTTCCCTTACAGTAGTAAAACATCACTTCAAATTCAAGGCAAATGTGGAAGCAACTTCTGGCAACATTGCTATTTCTTCCAAGTCTTACATGATGCTTACTTCTGTCTTCCACCTCTGCAGGACGAGCCTTAAAACGGCACATCTGAATTACACAATGCCAACTCTGCTGCACCATCCAGGTTTCCAGCATTAAGTCAATCATGTACAGTTATAGGTGAAACTCATCACTTTGCATCTCACTTAGCATTCCTGGGTGGTTCACATAGATGTTGCAAAATATCCCGTTCTACTTCAGAAACCACTTTTCCTTGTTTCTCAGTCATTTTAAGATCCAAGCACTATTTTCTCATATACAAGGCATTTATTTCAAATATCAATTCTAGCTGACATTTTTGAGTGGGTCATTATATTACTTTTTCTTCTTTTTCACACCCTTCATCTTGGTACTGGAATTCTCAAACTATAAGTTCAACAGACATGAAAAAGAAATTTATTATCATTCACATGACACAACCATTTTATTTTTACACTCATTAATTTATTCACTTTACGTGTCAAAATCAGTCCCACATCTCCTCTCAGTCTCTCCCCGTATAGCTGCTTCTCCAATGCCTCTCTCCTTCTCTTCTGATGAGGGAAAGGTCCCCCCACCCCCAGATACCAACCTACACTGACACATCAAGTCACTGCAGAGTTAGAAACATCCTCTCCCACTGAGGCCAGTCAAAACACTCAGAGAAACAGGATCCACAGGCAGTCAACACAGTCAATGCTATTCCCCACTCCAGTTGTTGGAGGTCCTGCATAAAGACCAAGGTATACATCTGCTACATATGTGTGGGGTAGGGGTGGGGCTAAGTCCAGACCATGTGTGTTTTGTGGTTCATGGCTCAGTCTCTGAAAGCCCCCAAGGATTCAGGTTAGTTAACTCTGTTGGTCTTCATGTGAAATCCCTATCCCTTTTGGTCCATTAATCTTCCCCCTAACTATTCCTCAAGACTCACCAAGCTCCACCTAATATTTGAGTGTGGGTCTCTGCATCTGTTGCACTCAGCTGCTGGGTGTGGTCTCGCAGAGGACAGTTATGGTAGACTCCTGTCTGCAAACATATCTGGCTCCTGTCAGCAAGTGCTTCTTGGCATCATCAATAGTGACTGGGTTTGGTGGCTGCATATGGGATGGATCCCCAGGTTGGGCAGTCTCTGAATGACATTTTCCTCTGTCCTTGCTCCACTCTTTGTCCCTGTAGTTCCTCCTGTATCCTGTTCTCCCTTCTAAGAAAGAATGAAGCATTCACATTTTGGTCTTCCTTCTTCTTGAGCTTCATATGATCTGTGAACTTTTTCTTTGGTATTCCAAGCTTTTGGGCTAATATCCACTTATCAGTGAGTACACACCATGTGTGTTCTTTTATGACTGGGTTACCTCACTCAGGATGATATTTTCTAGTTCCATCCATTTGCCTAAGAATGTCATGTAGTCTTTGTTCCTGAGCACATAGAATATTCAACACCACATTGGTATCTCCACCTGGGTGGCCAATAAGTGTCCAATATTATACTATTCAACCTCTGTGTCTTTCCTCTTTGCATAAATATATTTTAATTAATTATTTTTAACATTTTTATGGTTACTTTTAACAAGTAGTATTTTCAGAATTTCATAAAGTGTGTCTTCTCATAATCACCTTCTGTCCACTACCTTTTCCCAGTTCTGTCCCCTATTCCATGCCCATCCGACATTGTGTTCTTTTCTTTTCCATTAAAGGCAATTATGCTGCCCACATTCCATTCCCCTGGACTGTTTTTTTCTTACTATGCAATATACTTTTAGAAAAAAATGGACAATTCCTTTCACAGCAGCTTAGAAATCTCAATAGTTCTTTGGCTATAGGTGCAAGTTCTTGCCCAGAAACTTTCTCCATGCTGAAATTTCATATGTCTTATTCCCACCCTGTGTTTTTGCATGTTGTCACAACCTCTATGAGCAGCTACCCTTCTGTCTCTAGAAGTCACAGTTTCTTTGTAGTCCTTGAGTGCCACTGGCTACTACACTCTTTCATCTCCTTCTTCTGCAGCTATCCTTGAGCCTTTGGATAAGGAACTGTAGTATAGATGTTCCATCACATTCTCTTATCATTCACCTTGTTTAGCTGAAGATTTTGGTGGTGATCACCATCACCTGAAAATAAGGTTTGAGATATCCATAATATGTGTGCAATTATAAGCCATTAGAAGTTCATTTATTCCTTGTCCATTTTGCAGAATAATAATAGCTATTCTTTCTTAGAGTCTTTAGTCTTTGTAGCCGTAGGTATTGTGTTTCTTCTCATGAGGTTGGCCTTTAAACCAGTCAGAAAGCGACTGGGTATTCCCAGGGCATTCCTGCTGCTATTATGTCAGTGAGTATGTCTCGCTAAACTTTTTGCTACAATATCTCACAGCCTTCACACCAGGGAAAAATGTATGATTGTTTTTTTTTCTCTGTGTGAGTATGAATATGGTAGCATGTGTTTGTGTTTATGTGTGTGTGTGTGTGTGTGTGTGTGTGTGAGAGAGAGAGAGAGAGAGAGAGAGAGAGAGAGGAAGAAGAATAAGGAGGAGGAGGAGGAGGAGGAGGAGAGAGAGAGAGAGAGAGAGAGAGAGAGAGAGAGAGAGAGAGAGAGATACCTGTGTAGAGGTCAAAGCTTAACTTTATAAAATTCAATTCTTGTATTTAGTGAATTAGAATCAGATAAACTAAAAACAGCAGCCAACAGGATTGTTGTAGTAGTTTATCCCTGTCAATATGATTTGTAATGAGATTTCTAGAAAGTTGTTGGTTTGGAGCAGGTAGGTTGAGAAAGTTTACATGAAGTGGATTTCCAGCTTGTCTGCTAACCATAGGCTTTACTCAGATTCTTGGATGAAAGGCTCTGCACTTATCTCCTGCTCATGCCCTACTCCCCAATTATCCCCTCATTTTCCACCCTGCTTCATTCTAACTGGTGTATTTTAAATATTTTAGAGAGTATAAAATGAATGGGTTATCACAAATTATTTGGCATCTGGGCATTGGTCTGAGTGTTGGCGCATAGTTTCTAATGATTTGAAAGTCCAATAAAGAAAATGTTTAAGAGATGGACTTCGTTACCCACTAAAGAAGGGTCTTTACTACTACCTAAAATTATCAATATAACTTGTATATATACACACATATATACAATATATATGATACATAAGAAAAAGTAAATCGTTAAGTGATGTATTCCTGCCACGCTTCTAGCTAAGTTCAGGGAGGAATGGATGTGGGTCAAGTAAATCAAATCTTGAATGCTCAGAATAAGTCAATTACACACTGGGAATGGAGCTAGATAATATCTATGAAAGGGCCTGCTCCTTAGGTCTCCAGCTGCCCAGGGGTATGTCAGTCAAAAAAAAAAAAAAAACACAAAAAAAACTCAACAAACAAAAAAAACCCAAAACAACAACAAAAAACCAAACTTTTGAACTAATGGTGCCACTGTCCATGTGTTTCAACCTCAGAAGCTATGTTTCCTACAGCCAGAAGTACACAGAGGAGATCTATGAAGAAAATGAGTGCTCTTATTCCAGCTGGCAGTCCTCACGTGACTCTTGTGTATAGTTCGAGTATTATTGACGAAGTATCACGAGAGGCATAGATGTTTCTCACCCACTTTGTCCCAACAGACAAGCAGTCCAAGTGCTATGAGGGTTGGAGCCTTGACTTATGCACTTGACTGTGGCAGCATTCTCAGTCTATCTTCCCTGTTAACTTCCTTGTTGTAAGGTTATATCCCATCAGGTTCCCTATTTGTAGATTTCAATAAACCTATTGTCTCACATACAACCTCTGAGCATCTCACATACAACCTCTGAGCATCATCTACAGTTCACTTGAGACTTCTTCCCTGGCCTACACTGCTGTAGCTCCTCTGTTTGCTATAAAACTGGTTTTATTGTTACTACTTTCCAAATACATGTTTTTGCTGTTGTTATTTTCAGTTTTCTGTTTCCAAATTCAACTTCTTTGCTTTGGCTTCCTCAGACAGCCCTTCACGCTGTTACCTAACTTCATAAAAAGGAACACATCCTTCTAGTATTAAAAATCATTTCCTGACTTGATAATAAAACTGATAAAAATCCCAACCCATTATCATTGCAGACAAAGCCGTGTTTTACCTTGGTAGTTTTTCTTTATGCTTATCATCACTTTACAATGTGTCTAATTTATGTTATGAAATGGAAAAGAGACGAGTGAAGAGTTAAATAAGTAAAGAAACTGGGTTAAGTGTGGCAATAATATTTCTGGGAAAATATTTGTCAAGCGCACATCTCCTTTTTTTCTATTAGGGGGATAAACAATAGGACAGAAAAAAATGCTCCTTGGGATGAGGCATACAGATGGAGTCAAATTAAGTACATTCACAGATACAAATTTGGTGAAAGTACTGAAGTTGTATTTCATGTGCTCCCACTCTCAATGTAATTAGATACCCAAATGCACTCATTGATGATTTACTGTTGACAGTTTACAGTGTGTCCCTGTCTCTTCCTCCTGCGCTCCCTATCTGCACGCACTGTTAGGCAGCTTTCTTCAATGGTGCAAGAAAGAGGCTCAAAGGAAACAAGCGCTGCCCACTGCATGCACACATTTCGAACCCGCACTCTTCTTGTATTTTCTAGCACTCCTGGACTTAATTAAAATGTTTGTTCTGCTCTTCCCAAAGGGCTTAGTGGCACAACGAATAAATCTTAATAGCTTCCAGCATTTGTGTGGTATCTTAAACCTTACCATTTGAACCAAAAAGGGGGTTTCTCTTTAGGTCTTGGAGGAGAACTTCAGGAATGCAAGATACCTAGTATCAATTTTGAATCAAAGTTCAAGAGCATGTTACTGGATCAAGTTACTAACTTTTATTCATGCTGAAATTGGCATTATTGATTTCAAGCTTCTTCACCAGTCGTCAACTGAGTAGAAGCAATCCAAAATGTTGCAGATCCAGAGAGAAACAATGTTGATTCATTCATTTTACTTAATTGGAGATTGACTTTTGTAACATTTCCCTTCCTGGCCTGGAGCTGGAAGAATCAGTCTTCTGTGTTAGCAGATGAACTATTCATCTGCTACCTTCACAAAGTGGTGTTGTTTTACACCATCCACAACACTCTCATTTGAAGACTTGGGAGGAAAACGCCTTTCATTGCATACATTCTCATTTTCTTAATTATTATGTATTGCATTTTTGCTTTGAAATGGCTATTCCACAAAATAAAGTTTTCACTAGAAAGAGGGTAAAAATCTTACTTGAGCTTTGATTTTCATTTACTTACAGTTAATTATTTTATTTTTCATGTATTATCCTTCAGCTTTTCTTAAGATCAATAATTTCTAATATGTTATAGTTTTTAAACTTTAACCCCTCTTCCTGTTATTCTTTAAAACTCATTCAATTTATTTTCTGTATTCATTAGTTATTATATTATTGATGCAGTCTAGGTTGCCTCATGGTGCCCAAAGGAGATTTTGATTAGCACTACAAACGAAGCAAAGAGTTTTGCATTTTCTACTTCACCAGGCTCTTAGAAGAGAAAATCAACTGATAACATATTTCTCCTCTTTTGTTCTTATCAAACAAGGATGTTCATGATTTATTCATATTGTTGCCCATACTAAAATGATCAATTTGTGTTTATTAGATCTTTCTGCTCACGTACATCACAAATCTCAGATTAACTTGCAGAGGTTAGCAACTCAAGAAAATGTGTTAAAAGAAAAAGCAAGTCACTAAATGAAGTGTATGTCTGTAAACATTGAAAAGAATGAGTGTATGACCAGTGATGCCTACACAGTCTATAGGAGATGACTATAGAGAAAGGAAAAATTCTGAACAGAATTAATAAGTACATCACCAACTAAGGAGGGAAGCAGGGAATTTTTGTAGGGTGAAAAGTTGTAAAGGATAGTTATACTAAATAAATGTCATCTGTTGTACCTGAAGGTAGAGGATGCTTGACATGAAGCTAAGGTTTAGCAGTACAGAACTGAACATAATTAAAATGAAAGAACACTATTTAATTTTTTTCTAGAGCTTTCTAGTAATTAAAATGGTAAGTAGGTTATGTCTCTTTGCTTTTATTTTATTATATATAAAGTAACAATACTTATTCTATCTTCTATCTCTTGGGTTTTCAGCAAGGATTAATATGCTTAACAAAACAGACTGGCATAAGGTAAGTCTTTGTTAGCTTCATTAACGGTTATTATTCCTGAAAGGAGGAATGGTAGACATTTTGTAGATATTCTTGAGGTTTTGCTGTTATTCTGCTCAAGTATTTAGCGAAGTGTCTGGTTGTAGGAGAGGGGTATGCAGTATGTTAAATGAGTTTATGCCCCATATGGTAGTTCCATAAACTAAGAAAGCCACATAAAGTAGTTATTAGAGTGTCAAGGAGCTCTGTGAGCCAGCTAAAGCAGCCCCCATCCACTGACCTTCAATGTTAGAATACTTTTGGTAAGATATTCATAAAACAGTACTAGATCTCAGCATAAAGCATAAATCTAGGCATAAAGTTATTTTCCATTAGCCAATACCATCACCCATAAAAAGCTGATGCATATGTAAAGGAAGAAGAGGAAAGTCTTGTTGTAAAATGTCAAATAATTTGTATAAACATCCAGCTTTCACAAAGGTATTGTTACCTGCTGGATCTGAAGGGTAGGCTGCCTATGGGAAACTCCCTCCCCAATTTCATGCAGTTTAGAAAGAGCAGGAATAACTTTATGAGAGAAAGCAAACACTCTTTATACCATATCAGTAATGTTGACATCAATGATAAGCTCTAGGTCATGGTGATGACATTCATTTTGATAAGTTATGATAACAATTATAATTTGTCTATATGGGTTCCTCACAAATGTCTACCATGCTTACCTGAATATGAGAATCACAAACAAATAAACAAGCTAACATTAAAAATTTCATTTTGGATCGTTCTACAAAATATCTTACCTAAATAGTCAAGGTCATCCAAAACAAACCTGAGGAACTGTCCTAGCTAAGAAGAACCTATGTAAATACTGTGCCTATATACACGAAGCATCTTAGTGGGTGACCTTGGACAAAAAAGAGAATCAAGAAGAAAGAAAGGAACTCTGGAGTGCTTATGGGCATTGGTAATAATTCTTCACTGTGGTATTTTAAATTGTAGTGAGTATCTCATGCTAATGTGCATTGATAACAGGGCAGAAAAGAATGTGAGCATGAGAAAACTCTCTGCCATTTTTCAGTTAGCTAGCTATATGCTCATACACAGTCCTTAAACCTGAATTTGAATTTCATGCACTAAGTTTCATTGCCTTATTACCAGACTGCATAATAATACAATTAAAGAATCCACTTTATTGTGGCTATTACATCAGTAGGGATATTTAAACAGAAAACAAGCATAATGAAACAAAATTCAGTGATTTTTTTCCTACTTCTACCCTGTTAGAATCTCTACTCGCAGAAATATGTGTGCAGCTTATGCTATTAATTATAATAGAAATTATATAAAAACTAAAATTATTGTTTGATGGAGTAAATATGGTGCTGCCCTATATCACTGACTAGAAAGTCACTCACTGGCTGAGAACAGTGAAGGAGATCAGTAGAATACTGGAATTCCTTCTCATTATTACTGGGTACTTGTTTTTGATTTGACATCAGAAGCTTGTACATAATTTTATTCATGCCAGTAAATGGGTTCAGTGGCAATTGGCTTGATTATTGCTTAACCAAATATTAAAACAAATCATAATATTTTTTGATTAAGCTAAACAACATTGTAATGTTAATTGTTATTTAATTTCTTCAAGTGAAGAAAAGATCAACTGGGATGGTAATTCTCTACCCTTTCTCTAAATATAATGGCTGTTTCTGATTACTCAAATGTGCATTTTCACTTAATTTATGTTTTCTTCTATGAAAGCAGAGGAAACTTGGAACTGAGCTGAATACACTGAAGAAAATGTGTGAAACTGACTCTTGATAAGATAAAGGATTAGTGGGGCTGGAGAGATGGCTCAGTGGTTAACAGCACTGACTGCTCTTCCAGAGGTCCTGAGTTCAATTCACAGCAACCACATGGTGGCTCACAACCATCTATAATCAGTCTGGTGTCCTCTTCTGGCCTGTAGTTGCATACATGCAGGCAGAAAGCTGTATGATGTATACATAATAAATAAATAAATAAATGTTTAAAAAAAGATAAAGGATTAGTGAAGAAAAACATCTTACATCTTTAAGACTGTGAAACTCTAACAGGTATACACATATGCACCCGTGTGTTTGCAGAATGAGATAGCGATTTGAGAAGACAATATTTCCATACTAAAGTTAGTTCAGAAGCCACCAGAGTTTTATAACAAAGGATCTGAGAAAGGCGGAAAGTGCTTTGACAGGTGGAATATAAAGCCTCATTAGACATTGGTGAGATATTGGTCAGACAATTGTGTACACAGACTCTGGAAGAAAAAAGAATGAACTGTATGAGGTGCGAAAGTTATAGCCTCTGGCATGTTAAAATTGCAGGTGTGATCACCATGCTAGCTCTGACCCAAACATTCTGTCTTGAACCTTCTCAGTCACATGTTTGTCTTCTGGTGCTCATTACTTGTGGCTTTCATTCTGCCATTCAAGTACAAGGAACCAACAAGGAGCAGACACCTAACATGTCCACTCTCTCCAGTAAATGAGAATCCTTCCTCATAAGAATCCTGAGTAGAGGATTTTTCTTTCAGGAGATCTTTCAAAAAAGATTTTTATCTCTCAGAAAGAAGTATTATATAATGCTTTATGAAACAAAACCTATTTAGACGTCTAAATACGGGAACCAAACACATTCTACCATTGAATAAAGTATTGAAACTGACATAAGAAAGCATCGTCCTCATTTGTTGTTAGAGTAGAAAAAGAGGCTATGGATTTGAAATAAAGCAGGGAGGGTTCTGGGGGCATCTGCAAGGAGAAAGGGGAAGGGAGTTGTGATGTAATTGAAATCTCAGTCAGTCATCTTGTGCTGACTCACACCCCCCACCCCCGTGGTCTTGTAGTCCACATTTTCTTTTCTTTTCTTTTTTTTTTTTTCCGGAGCTGGGGACCGAACCCAGGGCCTTGCGCTTCCTAGGTAAGGGCTCTACCACTGAGCTAAATCCCCAGCCCCAGTGTAGTCCACATTTTAATGGATTCACGCCAGCTGTTTCTGCCAGTGCAGGGTTGTGTAGATGTAAACTGGCCCTTGTTTGTGACAATTTCTATTCACTTGTAATTCTTTAGAAATTCTGCAATTATGTTTCTATTTATTTCTTGAAGATTATTCAGAGGCAGATACAAAGCGCTTTAAAAATATATCCTTATATAAAATTATTTTGTTCGTTTACCACTGCCCTAGTAAATTATTAGAGTATGGAATATATATATCTGTATATATATATATATATATATATATATATATATATATATCTTGAACCTTTATTTTTCTAAAATGAGGAACATATTTGAGGGACAGATTACTATTATCTTTATTTTGTATCACACAAATATGTATTCTGTCTCTTATAGTTTCACCTAAAGGAAAAAATAGGCCTCCTTATCTGTTCCCTTATTCTCCTTGTCTTAACTTCATGTTTTAATTAAAAAGATTTGTTTTAAATGTTTTTATTAAATTTTTCTGTCTTTTGTGTCTGTGTCTCTGAAGTGAGCCTGTGTACACATGGGTGTGTATGTGTGTGCGTGTGTGCATGTGTGTGTGTGCGTGTGTGTGTGTGTGCGTGTGTGTGTGCGTGTGTGTGTGTGTGCATTTGGAACTCTACAAGACAATTGCAGAAGTTTGTTCTCTCCTTCCTATGCTCTCTCCCACATTGTGTACCACCCAGAAATCCAACTCAAGTTGTCAGCCTTAGAGGCCTTTACCTGCTAAGCCATCTTGATGGTGATTTCTTAAGTTCCTTCGGAAAAAAAGTTAGGTGTTGAATTGATTCTTCTTTTGATAGATTAGAACTTCCCTTAAAGCAGAACAGAATCTAGCATGGGGCTGCTATGCCCCACCTGTAACTGGGAAGCTATTGTCAATAAATAGATGTTGGGAATGGAATCAGTTTTCTTCAAGGGCTTGGCCCTGACAAATCTAGCAGTCAAAGGAACACATTCAAGAGTATGTCTGCAGCAAAATTGAGTGGAGTGGACATCAAAAGAAAGACATATATTCGGGTAGAGAAGGAAGGGAATCTGGGTCTGGGAGGAACTGAAAAAGGGTGAATCTGATCAAAATATTTTGCACATTTTTCAAAATCTGAGCTGAAGAAAATTGCAACAATTTCTTAGAAAGAACAATATCAACTAACCAGACCCCTCAGAGATCCCAGTGAATAAACCACCAACCAAAGAGTACATGGGCGGGCCCAGTACCTGTTCCTTGAAAAGCAGAGGACTGCTTTATCTGGCATTAATGGGAGGGGAGGTACTTGGTCCTGTGGAAGCTTGCTGCCCTAGTGAAGGGAGATGCTGGAAAGGTGAGCCAGGAGTGGCAGGGTTCATAGAGGAGCATTCTTTTAGAGACAAAGGGGTAGCAGGGAATGGGGAGGGAGTTTGTAGAGAGAAGACTGGGAAAGAGGTCAACATTTGAAATCTAAATAAATAAAATAATTAATAAAATGGAAAGTTTCAAAAAAGAAAAAGAAACAGTTTAGTTTATGCATGACTGATGAAGATTGAAACTAGTATTGTTTCTTGAGTCTCTAGTTTAATGCCACATTTATCAACATTCTATTTTGCAATTATTATGTGCACAGGAAATAACAAGTCTCCTATCCAGAAAACATTTTGTAATAACAAAAAGTAACTGAATGTACTCAATTCCAAAGGGAAGCACTGGGGAAATGACCACTGTAAAATAAGAATACACTAATAGCCAATTATCTGGTGACTAATGCTTTGAGAGACAGAGGTGCCTGTGGATTCAGCAAAGGTGCCATCATGGATCTGGAAAAGACTGTTTTTATTCATGATACAGAACCAGGTGTGCCAGCAAGTCAATGACCTTTGCAGAAACTACTAGTATTTATGTCAGTAATAAAGTCAGATCATGAGGGAAAGGCACTGATTTATGAGGGGAAATGCCAGCAACAGCCATGACAAATTATCACTACAAGTAACCATGCCTATTCACTCTTACCATCGATTGGCAAACATGTCAAAGAAAACAAAATGAGAGTGTCAATCAACACTTGTGATGACTCATAGCTTGTTTTCTATGAAATCATTTTTAATACCTTTAGATTTAATTTTCAAAGGCTCCATAATAATCAAATACCAACATGTATAAATTCTTTAACATGCATAAGTAAGGGAAAGACACAGATTTTATAGACTTGTGTTAAAAATATGAATTTTTACATGTATGAAGACATCTTAGCAAAAGATTGTTCTCATGTCTAAAGTTAGCTTTGTGAAAGGTTATAGGCAGTCCCTGACAGGCTGGCTAGCAAATGTAGACCTCTGATGCAAGGAGCTTAGTTTACTCCCAGAGTTCAAAAGCCTCAGATGTTAATTTTCTCTTCTCTTATGTATATAGATGACATTTTCATGCAAATCCACATAATTTTTCTCATCTACACACAAGTGAATATTAGAAAAGTTTTATTGACTAAATTTAAGTAAAACTGAAGAACAATTCATAAATTAAAAAAGCATGGTATTAGATAATCAACTGAAATCACCCTTTTCTCTTTGAACTAATTGAAACTCTAAGCTGCACCCTGAAGGTTTACAAATGACACCTCATCAGAGAAGGTTGTTTCCCTTTGAGTTTTCATTTGTTGACATTCAGTGCACATAACTTGATACAACTCATGGTTTATTCCAGATTCCTGATATTCATGCCCCATGCAATCACTTTAAACATCTTTTTTATTTTAACTCTAAATGCTTGCGAGCAACGATAGAATGATTTAATTCTTGCACAACCCAAGGAGCCTTGGGAAGCACAGTGAGTCATAAATAAATGATTCCTACAATTTGTGTGGGATATGAGCTGAATGGTGACTCACTTCAATAAGATCCCCACCATAAACAAAAGTAGAGACGTAAGAGTAGGAGAACAATATTCCAAATCATTTTATAAGTATCTAACACCTGTGATTTGTTTCTCATATTACTTTAGCTAGGCTTGACTCTCCATTTAATATGCAACCTTTGCTTCCAGGATGGTTTTGAACAGCAGAAGTACAAGAATTAGGACAGAAAAACTCCCTTGGTCACTTTTATTTAAGCACAGATGTTTAAATGCAGGTATTCCACATAATTCATTTTCAAGATTTTCACTTGTAACAATAGCATTTATTGACTATATCATGTGTGCGAATTAATATGAGGAATAGTTCACCTACCTTAAACCTACCTTATATTGACATTAACAGCTATTCTTCGAGGTATTTTAAAATATATTTCACTTATTCTTTGAGAATTTTATACCTGTATGGTTTCAAACATTCATATAGTGTGATCATATTTACCTCCCATTCCTCCCTGTTAAATTCTCCTGGATCTATCTTCCTCCTTCCACATCCAACTTCATGTGATCTCCTTTTATTTAATATAACCTACTAACTCCAATTTGTGCAGCATAAACTTACCAGCAACTACACCCTTAAAATTATTAGTAATCAGCTTTTTTTCATTTTATGAATTTATTTTCTCATATATTGCATTCCAACAGCAGTTTTTCCTCTTTCCATATCACCCCTACCCTCTACAGCCCCCCCAGAACTTCCTCCCCATCCATTCTTCTTCCTAGGTTAGACCCATGCAGGTTCCCTGAAAAAGTTGAGGGAAAGAGATTTGCCCCGAACTCTGAGGAAGTCAGATGCATGAAACTAAGGAGAGGTACCAACCGTGTGGCAGACATAGACTAGAATAAACAGGTTATATAAGTTATGAGCTAGTCAGGAAACAAGACAAAACCTGCAAATTTATTCATAGACAATTAAGTCTTCAAGTTGTTATTTTGGGAAGTGGGTACTGACAAAAAACCCTGAGCCTACAAGAGGCAATCTATGTTTATATCAAGTTTTATAAATATTTTTAGTGCTTTGATAATTTCATATAATGTGTTTTGATCATATTCATCCAGCTGCCCACTTGTCCCAGATCTATTGTCCCTTCCATCCACCCAACACTGTATTCTTTTCTCTCCCATGAAGACAAAATTGTGCTGCCCAAATACGCTTAGATATGTGTTCTTCCACAGGACTATGGTTGACTTACCAGGTACTATATTCTTAGAGAAACTCATGTCATGGAAATAACCAATAACTTTCTGATTGGACTTGGGTGAAACCTAAACATGGTACTATTATTGGACCAACAATCTCTAGGACATAGGTAACAGTGCTAAATTGACTTGTAATTACTTATACTATATATAAATTATATAAAAATTTATTATATATAAAACTACATTATATAAAAATCTCTCTCTCTCTCTATATATATATATATATATATATGTATATATATTTTTTTTCTATTCCGCCAGATTAACATACCTCTCAAGTCTCATCAGAGAAGCTTCTATTTGCAGTAGATGATTATAAATACAATGACCCACAACTAACTCAGGAATACAAATTAAGAGTGTAGTATTCTCAGCCCTAATTTGGAAGTACACATTGTATTCCCTTCTCCAGAGGCCTAGGGACTACTGTGAATGGGAGGCATACAGAGTTTAAAACCCAGATGTGATAGATGATTGCAAGCCTAAGGCATATAAAATCCTAGCAGACAGAAGGTTGTTGAACATGAAATCCCATTCCAAACAGTGTAGACAATGGTAAGTATTATCTACTAGGAGAAGGAGAGAGAAATTTCCATAATACTACAGTTTTACCTATAAGAAAACTTTAGCTATAAGAGCAATCTCTTATAATGCTGGTTGTTATTAATATATGCTGGTCTCACTACAAATTCCAAGCATTTTTCTACCTTCTGACAGTAAATAGTACTACTCACATATGAAGACATCCATTCTGTTCTTGAGTGTGCCCTTCTGCAAATAGGCAGAAAATGCCTCTCCAAACACCAATTAGATGCATCCATTTAGCTTGTCAGCAGTTCACTTGGAATTGTTGTTTCTCATGTCGGTTCATTATGAAGCAATTAGGTCTCTGGCAAACGACTGAGGTAAAGAGGGCTCCTATGGACAGCTTTGCAGTAACCTGCCTTTGAGAACTTGCTTATACAGTATTAAGAATATACTTGACTCATAAAGATTAGATTGTTATATTTCAGAATCGTGACATTTGAAGCCATTAATAATCTTTTTTCCTGACAAAATTGTATTTTAGAAAGTGTTTGAAAGAATGGATCTCAACATTTACAAAGTTGATTGTTTAAAATCTTCTGACATTTAAATAGGCATCATGAACTCTTAGTGGCATCAATTCTGGGCAGTCACACGTAGTTACCTGTCTTGCTTTCTTTTTTAAATGTATGGACTGCAGTTTGTAGAGAACTAAGCTTGAACAACTGAGGGATTTTGATCCAGCGGGTGGAGTCTTCTTATTCAGGACATATACAGAAATTTCACAGTGAAGAGTAGCACTGCAGAGACACCTTGACCCTTGAAAGATCATATCAAAACTGAGCAAAACAGGGAAGGGGGGGAAGCTCCAATGTAAGGGTGATTCACAGAAGAGGCACCCTGGCAAAGAACACAGTTCTTGACATCTGAATACACAACAAAGAAGGAAGGGACCTGGCACAAAGACAGGCCAGCCAGAGGAAAAGGTTTGAAGGGAATCCAATTTTAGCAAAGTCTCTGGCAAACAGCATCACAATGCACTCTTGAGAGCCCCAGCTCCAGAATGGAAGCAATGTGGCATTTGGAATGGGTCTAAGGGACTTTCATCTATAAAACTGCAACCATAACTCAAGAAACTTAAAACTCAGTTTTATAGCATAAAAAACTAACAGATGTAATGGGAAAAATAGAAGAGTGAAATATATTGATAGAGATGGCCAGTCTTTTGGGATTTACCTTTGATTTTTACCAATTATTTTTGCAGACTTTAGAGTCTTGGTGGCTATAATTTCTTAGTACTTTTTACGCTATATAAATACAGTCAGGAAATGAGACACAACAAATTTTATGAATGTTTCTTTCTGGAATACCTCAAATTCTCAAAATTTTGTCTTCTTTTAGGTACAGCCAAGAGAAGAAATATGAGGAGGTGAAACAATTTGAGAAATAAAAAGAAAGCCTGGCTTTCTTTCTTTCTTTCTTTCTTTCTTTCATTCATTCATTCATTCATTCATTCATTCATACATACATACATTCATGCATTCATGCATTCATGCATTCATACATTTATCAACTTGTCTTACAATTCCAGGTTTCTTACCAAGGCACTGTCTCATAGCAACTAGAAACTAAACCAAGGTAGGAGGCATGTTTTGCTGTCTCCCGGCTCACTCTTTATTCCTCTGCCTTGACCTGTGGAGGCCAGACTTGGTGCTAGGTCCTCGAATCTTCCAGAGTACTGACAAACTCATTAAGGTTGTTACATAAAACCCTGAAAGATCAGTTGTGTTTACTTTAAGCATGGCTGTGAGGTTTTTAATTCCTTAAGCCATCATATAAATGCCATAATGAGTGTCTCTTGTGTGTGCACGTAAATAACTCACACCTCTTAGTGTTCATCCTGAGGACTGATGCAGTTTGGCTTAGCCAGGTCAGCATTCAACTTTTGTTGTTATTGTTGGCATCTAACTTGACTCCAATTCACAGTAGTTTGAGAGAGCCCCTTGTGAAAATCCCCTCCACTGAAATTCTGGGGGAAATTTCAGACAGGTACAGAGCTGATCAAAGAAGCCATGATGTCGTTTGTTTTTTTTCTATTTGTTTGTTTTTTTTTTTCTGTGTGGCTTCTATGTAGAGAGTTTCTCTTCCTGTCCTGGTTGCACTAGATCTGTGAGATTCCATTAAAGAGAGACCAATAATCCTTTTGACATTGTTTCTACAGCATCACTAACAGCAATGGCTATTTTGCCCACTACCTAAGATGGGAGAATTTCCCAACTCCACTGCAATAAGTTAAAGCTTTGTCTCTAATTCTCCCTAAAACATAAAATTAAATAGATCAGTATTTTTCCTTCTTCCTTGGGATCAGTATTGCCGTGATGAAATACTATGGCCAAAAACAACGTGGAGAACAGTAAATTTGTCTTATGTTTCCACATCATTGTTTATCACTGAAGGAAGTCAGGACAGAATTCAGGCAGGGCAGGAAACTGGAGGCAGGGGCTGATGGCAGAGGCCATGGAGAGACGCTGCTTACTAATTTCTTCCTCCAGGCTTTCGTGGCCTGCTTCCTTATAGAAGCTATGACCATTAACCCAAATATTGCCTCACCCATAACAGACTGCTCCTTATTACATCAATCATGAATTAAGTAAATGCCCAGCAGACTTGCCTGCACCCAATTTAAAGGAGACATTTCTCAGTGCGGATCCTCCCTCTCAGATGACTAGAACCTATGTCAATTGACAAACAAAAACCCAAACAAACAAACAAACAAACACCACCACCAAAACCCCCAAACTAGCCCAAATAACTTTATTAGTATTTTAAAGCCCTCCTTTTATAGAAGAAAAGATACAAAGCAGGAGCAGAGGTTAGGCTTTCCTGGGCAATATACTCACCTCCTGTTTATCAGTGCTACTGAAATCTACTTTTTCTTTTCTTATTTCCTTTTAATTTATTTTTTTTAATTTAATAATTTTACATCCTGCTCACTGGCCTTCTCCTGGTCACTCTCTCCTGCAATTCTTGCCCAATCCCCTATTCCCCTTCTCCTCTGAATAGATGCCCCCCACCAACAGGTATCTCCCAACCTGAGCACATCAAATCCCTTAGAGGCTAATCGTTTCCTTTCCCATTGAGGCCAGACAAGGCAGACCAGCTATAAAAATGTATCTCACGGATAGGCAATGGCTTTGGGATAAACCTGCCCCTGATCCTGGAGACCCCATCCCCACTCCCTCTTAGTTCCCTCCCTTCATCTGTCTCTAATGACTCCTTTATCTCCCTTTCAAAATAAAACTGAAGCTCCCTCACTTTGAGCCTTTCTTCTTGTTTATATTCTTTGGGTCTGTGGAATGGAACATGGTATCTGTATTTTATGACTAATATCCACTTATAAGTGGGTATATAAATAAAGTCCTTTTGAGACCCTGCCGCCCACTCCTTCTTTTCCCCTGTCCCTAGGCCCTTTTTTTCCTTGTGACCCAAAATAAAGGCTATAGGGAGAACTTTATAGGAATGCATTACTCCCTTTGCATCTGTACTTCAATTTTCTTTTTCTAGTTAACATGTTGACCCCACTCTGATAAATTTTAGCTGATCCCTTACCTGCCAAAATGTAGGCTATGTAGCCTATCTCTTTCTTCTCTCAGGTGTTTTAAGAATTTAATGTGAGTTAATATGCTGCATTTTCATGACTCAGCTTTGTGTAGAACGAGTCTCACTATGTTGCCCAGCTTGGTCTCAAACTTCTGATCATCTTGCCCCAGCCTAAGTAGTGGTATGACAAGAACCATCATGTCAGGGTAACTTATGGGATATTTAGATTCATAAATAATTAATGTTAGCTTAGAAATGACTTTCTATTTGTTTTAATCTATACCCTTCCGGTTATATGTCCAACAGTGCGTCTCAGATCCTATTTGCAAAAACAGGAAGAAATTTGTTTGCTGTTTATTTTCTAACACATAGGGTGGTAGGTGCAGTGCCATGAGAACAACTTACTTTAAATGTGAAGAATGTGCCATTCTTTTCAGATTCAGAGGATTCATATGCATAGGAACATGATTTTTGCCTTTAGGCAAAAATTCCATCAAATTTAACAGTATAGATTTAGAATAGGTAGGTTGGCCCATTAATGTATTGATAACCCTACCTTCCTCTAGCATTGTAGACTTTTTTTTTGATTTTCATATTATTTTTATTAGCATATCAGTTACACATGTTTATATGAGTCAGCATGATATTTTTTTAATTTATTTTTTATTGGAGATTTTAATACTTACATTTCAAGTGTTATTCCCTTTCCTGGATTCCCATCCATAAGCCCCCTATTCCACAGCCCTCCCCAACCACTCCCGCTTCCAGCCTCCATGCCCTGAAATTATCCTACACTAGGGGGATCCAACTTTGGCAGGACCAAGGGCTTCTCGTCCCATTGGTGGCCAACTAGCCATCTTCTGCTACATATGCAACTGGAGCCATGAGTCTGTCCATGTGTAATCTTTGGGTAGTGGTTTAGACTCTGGGAGCTCTGGTTGGTTGTTATTGTTCTTGTAGGTATTGTTGTTCTTATGGGGTTGCATGCCCCTTCAGTTCCTTCAATCCTTTCTCTAAATCCTCCGAAGTGGACCCCATTCTCAGTTCAATGGTTTACTGCTAGCATTCACATCTGTATTTGTCACGCTATGACTGAGCCTCTCAGGAGATGGCTACATCAGGCTCCTGTCGGCATGCAGTTCTTGGCTTCATCCACATTGTCTAGGATTGGTGGGTATATATTTATGGACTGGATCTGAAGGTGGGGCAGGCTCTGAATAGCCATTCCTTCAATCTCTACTCTAAACTTTGTATCCATATCTACTACTATGAATATTTTTGTTCCCCCTTTTAAGAAGGACTAAAGCATCTGCACTTTGGTTGTCCTTCTTCTTGAACTTAGTGTGCTCTGTGGATTGTATCTTGGGTAATTCCAGCTTTGAGCTAATATCTACTTCTCAGTGAGTGCATACCGTGTGTGTGTGTGTGTGTGTGTGTGTGTGTGTGTGTGTGTGTGTGTGTGTGTGTGTTTGGAATTAAGTTACCTCAGTCAGGATATTTTCTAGTTCCATCCATTGGCCTATGTTCCATCCATTCTTTTTGATAGCTGAGTCATACTCCATAGTGTAAACATACAAGATTTTCTGTATCTATTCCTCTGTTGAAAGGCATTTGTGTTCTGTCCAGCTTCTAGCTATTATAAATAATGCTGCTATGAACATACTGGAGCATGTGTCTTTGTTTTATGTTTGAGCATCATTTGGGTATATTCCCAGGAGTGGTATAGCTGGGTTCTGAGGTAGTACAATGTCCAATTTTCTGAGCAATCTCCAGACTGATTTCCAGAATGGTTGTACCAGTCGGCAATCCCACCAACAGTGGAGGAGTGTTCTTCTTTCTCCACATTCTCTTCATCATCTGCTGTCACCTGCTTTTTTGAACTTAGTCATTCTGACTGATGTGAGGTGAAATATCAGGGTTGTTTTGATTTGCATTTCCCTGATGACTAAGGATGTTGAACATTTCTTTAGGTGCTTTTCAGCCATTCAGTATTCCACAACTGAAAAATCTTTGTTTAATTCTACCCCATTTTTATATAGGGTTATTTGGCTCTCTGGAATCTAACTTCTTGAGTTCTTTGTATATTTTGGATATTAGCCCTTTATTGGATAAAAAGATGTTTTCCCAATTTGTTGGTTGTCATTTTGTCCTAATGACAGTGTCCTTTGCCTTACAGCAGTATTGCAGTTTTATGAAGTCCTTTTTGTTGATTGTTTATCTTAGAGCATAAGCCGTTGGAGTTTCATTCAGGAAATTTTCCCCAGTGCCCATGTGTTCAAGGTTCTTCCCCACTTTTTCTTCTATTAATTTGAATGTATCTGGTTTTTTGGAAGTCTTTGATCCACTAGGACTTAAGCTTTGTACAGGGCAAAAGAATGGATTGATTTGCATTCTTCTAAATGCTGACCTCCAGTTGAACCAGCACTTTTTGTTGAAAATGCTATCTTTTTTTCCAGTGGATGGTTTAGCTGATTGACACAGATCAAGTGACCATAGGTGTGTGGGTTCATTTCTTGGTCTTCAATTCTATTCCATTGATCTTCATGCTTGTCTCTGCACCAATACCATATAGTGTTATCACTATTGCTTTGCTCTGTAATACTTCTTGAGGTCAGAGATTGTTGGGAACTATGCCCTTAAAACCCTCCATTATTGACGTTAATATTACAGTTAGAGTTAAGTATGACTGGGTTCATTAAGAGGTCAAGATGATGGAAAATCCCCAGCTAGCTGCAGAAGGCTAATACAAATCTGGTGGTCAGGTCAAAAAGGTCAAAGATATGACAGACTTATGACCTTTCTAAAAAACCAACATCCTGTTGATGTCAGCTGATTGCCTGACCACAAGAGCACTGTGTCCTTGGCTTGTGTAGATATTTCCTTCTCCCCACCTCCCTCTGTTACCCCTGCTATGGTATAAATATAGCCTAGGGAAAAATAAAATTTGTTGCCTTGATCAGACTCTTGTCTTGGCGTCTTTCTTTGTGTCTCTTGTCCTCCATTCTCTCCTAGGTGGTCTCCAACCTCTGCTGACTGCCCTGCAAGAGATGGTGATTCCCCCATAAGTTCTTTTATTGTTGAATATAGTTTCGTTTGTCATTTCAAATGAATTTGCAAATTGCTCTTTCTAACTCTATAAATAATTGCATTGGAATTTCGATTAGGGAAAGCATTGAATCTGTAGAATGCTTTTGGGAAAATGGAAATTTCTACTATATTAATCCTGCTAATCCATGAGCATGGGAGGTCTTACTATTTTCTGAGATATTCCTCAATTTCTTTCTTCAGGGACCTGAAGTTCATGTCATATAGTTCTTTCATTAGCTTGTTTAGCTAATGAAATGTTATTAATAACATTTATTAATATTAATAATATTATGTTATTTGTGACTATTACGAAGGGTGTCATTTCCCTAATGTCTTTCTCAGCCTGTTTATTCTTTGAGTAGAAGAAGGCTACTGACTTGTTTGAGTTAATTTTATAGCCAGAAAATATGCTGAAGTTGTTTTTTAGGCTTAGTAGTTCTCTGTTGGAACTTTAAGGTCACTTAAGTTTACTATCATATCATCTGCAAATAGTGATATTTTTATTTTTCCTTTACAATTTGTATCCCTTTGACCTCCTTTTGTTGTTTGATTACTACGGCTAGGACTTTTCGTACTATATTGAACAAATAGGAGGAGAGTGGGCAGCCTTGTCTAATTCCTGATTTTAGTTGGATTGTTCCAAGTTTCCCTCCATTTCGTTTGATGTCGGCTACTGATATGTTTTATATTGCTTTTACTATATTTATTTATGGGCCTTGAATTCCTGATCTTTCTAAGACTTTTAACATGAAGAGGTGTTGAATTTTGTCAAATGCTTCCTAAGCATCTGATAAAATGATCATGTGGTTTTTTTTTTTTTTTATTAACTTGAGTATTTCTTATATAAATTTCGAGTGTTATTCCTTTCCCAGTTTCCGGGCAAACATCCTCCTCCCCCGTCCCCTTCTTTATGGGTGTTCCCCTCCCCATCCTCCCCCCATTGCCACCCTCCCCCAACAATCTAGTTCACTGGGGGTTCAGTCTTAGCAGGACACAGGGCTTCCGCTTCCACTGGTGCTCTTACTAGGATATTCATTGCTACCTATGAGGTCAGAGTCCACGGTCAGTCTATGTATAGTCTTTAGGTAGTGGCTTAGTCCCTGGAAGCTCTGGTTGCTTGGCATTGTTGTACATATGGGGTCTCGAGCCCCTTCAAGCTCTTCCAGTTCTTTCTCTGATTCCTTCAACGGGGGTCCTATTCTCAATTCAGTGGTTTGATGCTGGCATACGCCTCTGTGTTTGCTGTATTCTGGCTGTGTCTCTCGGGAGAGATATACATCCGGCTCCTGTCGGCCAGCACTTCTTTGCTTCATCCATCTTGTCTAATTGGATGACTGTATATGCATGGGCCACATGTGGGACAGGCTCTGAATGGGTGTTCCTTCTGTGTCTGTTTTAATCTTTGCCTCTCTATTCCCTGCCATGGGTATTCTTGTTCCCCTTTTAAAGAAGGAGTGAAGCATTCACATTTTGACCATCCGTCTTGAGTTTCATTTGTTTTAGGCATCTAGGGTAATTCAAGCATTTGGGCTAATAGCCACTTATCAATGAGTGCATACCATGTGTGTTTTTCTGTGATTGGGTTACCTCACTCACGATGATATTTTCCAGTTCCAACCATTTGCCTACGAATTTCATAAGGTCATTGTTTTTGATAGCTGAGTAATATTCCATTGTGTAGATGTACCACATTTTCTGTATCCATTCCTCTGTTGAAGGGCATCTGGGTTCTTTCTAGTTTCTGGCTATTATAAATAAGGCTGCGATGAACATAGTGGAGCACGTGTCTTTTTTATATGTTGGGGCATCTTGTGGGTATATGCCCAAGAGATACCTGGATCCAAAGGCAGTTCAATGTCCAATTTTCTGAGGAACCTCCAGACTGATTTCTAGAATGGTTGTACCACTCTGCAATCCCACCAACAATGAAGGAGTGTTCCTCTTTCTCTGCATCCTTGCCAGCATCTGCTGTCACCTGAGTTTTTGATCTTAGCCATTCTCACTGGTGTGAGGTGAAATCTCAGGGTTGTTTTGATTTGCATTTCCCTTATGACTAAAGATGTTGAACATTTCTTTAGGTGTTTCTCAGCCATTCGGCATTCCTCAGCTGTGAATTCTTTGTTTAGCTCTGAACCCCATTTTTTAATAGGGTTATTTGTCTCCCTGCGGTCTAACTTCTTGAGTTCTTTGTATATTTTGGATATAAGGCCTCTATCAGTTGTAGGATTGGTAAAGATCTTTTCCCAATCTGTTGCTTACCATTTTGTCCTAACCACCGTGTCCTTTGCCTTACAGAAGCTTTGCAGTTTTATGAGATCCCATTTGTGGATTCTTGATCTTAGAGAATAAGCCATTGGTGTTTTGTTCAGGAAATTTTTTCCAGTGCCCATGTGTTCCAGATGCTTCCCTAGTTTTTCTTCTATTAGTTTGAGTGTATCTGGTTTGATGTGGAGGTCCTTAATCCACTTGGACTTAAATTTTGTACAGGGTGATAAGCATGGATCGATCTGCATTCTTCTACATGTTGACCTCCAGTTGAACCAGCACCATTTGCTGAAAATGCTATCTTTTTTCCATTGGATGGTTTTGGCTCCTTTGTCAAAAATCAAGTGCCCATAGGTGTGTGGGTTCATTTCTGGGTCTTCAATTCTGTTCCATTGGTGTATCTGTCTGTCTGTGTACCAATACCATGCAGTTTTTATCACTATTGCTCTGTAATACTGCTTGAGTTCAGGGATAGTGATTCCCCCTGAAGTCCTTTTATTGTTGAGGATAATTTTAGCTATCCTGGGTTTTTTGTTATTCCAGATGAATTTGCAAATTGTTCTGTCTAACTCTTTGAAGAATTAGATTGGTATTTTGATGGGGATTGCATTGAATCTGTAGATCGCTTTTGGTAAAATGGCCATTTTTACTATATTAATCCTGCCAATCCATGAGCATGGGATATCTTTCCATCTTCTGAAGACTTCTTCAATTTCTTTCTTCAGAGTCTTGAAGTTCTTATTGTACAAATCTTTTCCTTGCTTGGTTAAAGTCACACTGAGTTACTTTATATTATTTGGGTCTATTATGAAGGGTGTCGTTTCCCTAATTTCTTTCTCGGCTTGTTTCTCTTTTGTGTAGAGGAAGGCTACTGATTTATTTGAGTTAATTTTATACCCAGCCACTTTACTGAAGTTATTTATCAGCTTTAGTAGTTCTCTGGTGGAACTTTTGGGATCACTTAATTATACTATCATATCATCTGCAAAAAGTGATATTTTGACTTCTTCTTTTCCGATCTGTATCCTCTTGACCTCCTTTTGTTGTCTGATTGCTCTGGCTAGAACTTCAAGAACTATATTGAATAAGTAGGGAGAGAGTGGGCAGCCTTGTCTAGTCCCTGATTTTAGTGGGATTGCTTCAAGTTTCTCTCCATTTAGTTTAATGTTAGCAACTGGTTTGCTGTATATGGCTTTTACTATGTTTAGGTATGGGCCTTGAATTCCTATTCTTTCCAGGACTTTTATCATGAAGGGGTGTTGAATTTTGTCAAATGCTTTCTCAGCATCTAATGAAATGATCATGTGGTTCTGTTCTTTCAGTTTGTTTATATAATGGATCACGTTGATGGTTTTCCGGATATTAAACCATCCCTGCATGCCTGGAATGAAGCCTACTTGGTAATGGTGGATGATTGTTTTGATGTACTCTTGGATTCTGTTTGCCAGAATTTTACTGAGTATTTTTGCATCGATATTCATAAGGGAAATTGGTCTGAAGTTCTCTTTCTTTGTTGTGTCTTTGTGTGGTTTAGGTATAAGAGTAATTGTGGCTTCATAGAAGGAGTTCGGTAGTGCTCCATCTGTTTCAATTTTGTGGAATAGTTTGGATAATATTGGTACGAGGTCTTCTATGAAGGTCTGATAGAATTCTGCACTAAACCCGTCTGAACCTCCGTGCACCAGGGTTCCAGATGGCGTTTGGTGTTTTCCTCTGGCGTCAGAGATGTGTGCAGAGTGCAGTCTCTTCTGGTTTCCCAGGCAAGTCTGCCTCTCTGTAGGTTTAGCTCTCCCTCCCACGGGATTTGGGTGCAGAGAACTGTTTATCTGGTCTGTCCCGATCATGTGGTTTTTTTCCATTGGGTTTGTTTACATTGTGGATTAAGTTGATAGATTTCCATATATTGAACCCATGCCAGCATCCCTGTAATGAAGCGTACTGGATACATGATACTTTTGTTGTGCTTTTGGATTTAGTTTGCAAGAAATTTATTGAGTAGCATCGTTATTCATAAGGGAAATTGGTCTGAAGTTCTCTTTATTTATTGTGTCTTTGTGTAGTTAATGTATAAGCATAAGTGAGGCTTTCATAGAAGGAATTGGGTAGTGCTTGTTCTGTTTCAATTTTGTGGAATAGTTTTGACAGTATTGGTATGAGGTCTTCTATGAAGGTCTGACAGAATTCTGTACTAAACCCATCTGGTCTTGGGCTTTTTTTTTTTTTTTTGGAGACTTTTAGTACCTGATTGTATTATTTTAGGAGTTATCAGGTTTTTTAGATGGTTTATGTATACTCATTTAATTCTGGTACCTGGTATCTGTCTAGGAAATGGTTCATTTCCTCCAGACTTTATAGTTTTGTTGCATATAGGCTATTGTAGTAGGGTCTGATGATTTTTTTGAATTTCCTCAGATTTTGTTCTTATATCTGCCTTTTCATTTCTGATTTCATTAATTTGGATACACTTTCTGTGCCCTCTGGTCAGTCTGGCTAAGGATTTATCTATCTTGTTGATTTTCTAAAAAAAAAAAAAAAAAAAAAAAAAAAAAAAGCTCCTGGTTTTGATGATTCTTTGTATAGATTTTTTGTTTCTATTTGGTTGGTTTCATCCATGAGTTTGATTATTTCCTGCCTTCTACTCCTCTTGAGTGTATTTCTTTTGTTTGTTCTAGAGCTTTTAGGTATGCTGTCATGCTGCTAGTTTATGCTCTCTCTAGTTTTTTTTTTTTTTTTTTTTTTTTTTTTTGGAGGCATTCAGTCCTATGAGTTTTCCTCCTAGCACTGCATCCACAGTTTCCTGTAAGTTTGGATATGGTGTGCCTTCTAAATTAAATCTAAAAGGTCTTTAATTTCTTTTTTTTTATTTATTCTTTGTCCAAGTTATCATTGAGTAGAGCACTGTTCAGTTCCCATGTGTATGTGTATTTTCTGCCATTTTTGTTGTTATTGAAGACGAGCCTTAATCCATGGTGATCTGAGAAGATGCATAGTATTGTTTCATTCTTCTTGTATCTGCTGAGACCTGTTTTGTGACTGATTATATTGTCAATTTTGGAGAAGGTACCATGAGGTGCTTAGAAGAAGGTATATTCTTTTGGTTTTGCATGAAATATCATCCTAATATCTGTTAAATCCATTTGGTTCATAACTTCTGTCAATTTCTCTATGTCTCTTTATTTTCGTTTCCATGATCTGTCTATTGATAAGAGTGGGGAGATGAAATCTCTCACTATTATTGCATGAGGTGCAATGTGTGCTTTAAGCTTTAGTAAGGTTTGTTTTATGAATGTAGGTGCCCTTACATTTGGAGCATAGATATTCAGGACTGAGAGTTCAACTTGGTGGATTTTTGTTTTGATGAATATGAAGTGTCCTTCCTTATCTTTTTTGATAACTTTTGGTTGAATGTCGATTATATTCGATATTAGAATGGCTACTCCAGCTTGTTTCTTGGTACTATTTGCTTGGAAAATAGTTTTCCAGCCTTTTATTCTGAGGTAGTTTCTGTATTTGTCACTGAGGTGTATTTCCTGTATTCAGCAAAATGCTGGGTCTTCTTTACATATCCAGTCTGTTAGTCTATTTCTTTTTTATTGAGGAATTGAATCCATTGATGCTAACAGATATTAAGAAATGGTGATTTTGTTTCCTCTTATTTTTGTTGTTAGAGGTGGGATTATGTTTGTGTGTCTCTCTTCTTTCAGGTTTGTTGAAAGGAGATAACTTTCATGCTTTTTCTACAGGTTAATTTCCCTTGTGTTGGAGTTTTCCATCTATTAGCCTTTGTAGGGCTGGATTTGTAGAAAGATATCATGTAAATTTGTTTTGTCATGGAATATCTTGTTTCTCCACCTATATAAATTGAGAGTTTTGCTGGACATAGTAGTCTGGGCTGGCATTTGTGTTCTCTTAAGGTCTATATGACATTTGCCCAGGATCGTCTGACTTTCATAATCTCTGGTGAGAAGTCTGGTGTAATTCTCACAGGTCTGCTTTTATATGTTACTTGACCTTTTTCCTGTACTGATTTTAATATTCTTTCTTTGTTTTGTGCATTTTGTGTTTTGATTATTATGTGACTGGAGAAATTTCTTTTCTGGTCCAAACTATTTGGAGTTCTGTAGGCTTCTTATATGTTTATGGCCATCTGTCTCTTTAGGTTAGGATAGTTTTTTTTCTATAATTTTGTTGATGATATTTACTGACCCATTAAGTTGGGAGTCTTGGCTATCTTCTATACCTATTATCCTTAGCTTTGATCTTCTCTTTGTGTCTTGGATTTCCTGGATGTTTTGGGTTTGGAGCTTTTTGTGTTTTACATTATATTTGACTGTTGTGTCAATGTTTTCTATGGTATCTTCTGCCCCTGAGATTCTCTCTTCTATCTCTTGTATTCTGTTGGTGATGCTTGCATCTAAGACTTCTGATCTCTTTTCTAAGTTTTCTATCTCCACAGTTGTCTCCCTTTCTGATATCTTTATTGTTTCTATTTTCATTTTTATATCCTGAATGGTTTTGTTCAATTCCTTCATCTGTTTTGTTGTGTTTTCTTGTAATTCTTTAAGGGATTTTTGTGTTTCCTCTTTATGGCCATCTACTTTGTTACCTATGTTGTCCTTGAAAGACCACTGGGGTGGGGAAGACCCCACTCAAATCTCAAGATGACGCAACACCCTAAGAGCTCATGAGAAACCGGTCTTGATGTAATAAACAAGAGGTGTATTTGAGGAACCAGAGCTCTGGGGATGACAAGTATCTCACACAGGAGACAGAGGAGTCGACCCCGAGCCCAATTAGGGGAAGGTATTTATAGGGAAAATTACATAGGTAGTTGGCAACAGTTATACAAAGCAAAGCAATTTCACTGGTTTGTTTAAATTGGCACACATGATCTAACTTGAGCTTAGTTCAACTCCAAGCCACCCTGCATCTGGGGCAAGCTGACGCCAACTCTTGTTTTTCTGAGGACTGTTGAGTCAGACCTTATCAAGGCCAGATGGCTTATGTCGAGTCAGGCTCTATGGAGGCTGGATGGTCTATGGTTAGACTACTTCCCCATAACATGTGATGTTATTCTTTTGTGAGGTGCACTTGTCCTCACGGCCGGGTCGGTGGGGGATAGTTTAAAAATCTTTATTCTTTCACCCTGTATTTCTTTAAGGGTGTTATTTATGTCCTTCTTAAAGTCCTCTATCGTCATCAGGAGATGTGATTTTAAATCCAAATCTTGCTTTTCCCATGTGTTGAGATATCCAGTATTTGCTTTGGTGGGAGAGCTGGGCTTTGATGATACCAAGTAGTCTTGATTTCTCTTGCTTAGTTTCTTGCCCTTGCCTCTTGTTTTGCTGTTTCTGACAATGGTTTGGTCCTCCTGTAAGCCTGTGTATGAGCACTCCTGTAGACTTGTTTTCTTTCAGCTGGATTTGGGACCAGAGATCTGCTCCTGGGTCTGTGTGTTCTGAAGCTTCCAGGTGGGTTGCTTGGAGGAGAAGAGTTGGTCTTACCTCTGCTCTCAGGTGTGTCAACACTCCAGGTGACTGGCTTTCACCTCTGGGCACAGGCAGAAACTGGAAAGGTCTTGCCCCTGACTGCTCCTAGGTTCCTGATTAGGATATTTGTTTCATAGAAGAAAGAGTAGGTATTGAGGAAGGAAAAAATGGGGGAGGGAAGAAAATGAGAATGTGAAACATGGGTGATGATGCTTCCCCTGAATGCCATGAAAAAATATTTCGGGTGATAGAAATTTCCTCTCTTGATGGTTGCTTAATATGAGTCTCCTGTAGGAGTTGTTACTTTATAGAACTCAAAGGTAAGACTCCATTGTTCATGACACACATATTTCAGACACAGGTCATGGAAGAATTGAGCTGGGGTTGACCTGGAAGCCTCTACCTCAAGGAATACATCTCACAGTGTTTAAAGTTTCTATGTAACCTGCCTAGGGAGAGGAGTAAGTAATGGTTTTAGCCAAGTGTATAGCCTACCATGTACAACCTACCAATCATAACATGACTTGATTGGTGTGATATCTCCAGTAGTGTAATAACGTTGATCTTGGAGTAGGCAATAGCTGTCTGTTTGGATTTAAAGCACTCTCTACATGAGAAAATTCATGCTTGGTACTGTAAGCCTAGGTAACTACCCATGAATGGGGAAGTCAGATACCTAAGAGGAGAACTTACTACTGCTATTTTCCTGAACCAATATGATTTGTAACTGTGCTCTAAATTCTATTCCTACAGATAAGGGTAGCTCTCACTCCTTGCTAAGGAAGCTTCGATAGATATTCAATGGAGACTATTACGGATAGCTATGCCTGCTAAAAATGCAGAGAATACAGAATGTCTAACCCCAACTAATCTCCAAGGTAACTATGGCTAAAGCTCAGGGAAAATCACAGAAGACAAAGAGCCAGAAGCTTCATATGCCCGTTAGTAAGCAGTGTTCCCTAGGCAGGATAGGCCAAATACACCCATAGGACCTCAACAGTATGGTTCCCTGAAAGACTGTCATGGCAACATAGCAGTTGGCATGCCAATGCTGATGGTAAATTTTATATGTCTCACCCTTAGATAAAAAGCTGTAACATAAACAAAGAATTCACAGCTGAGGAATGCTGAATGGCTGAGAAACACCTAAAGAAATGTTCAACATCTTTAGTCATAAGGGAAATGCAAATCAAAACAACCCTGAGATTTCACCTCACACCAGTCAGAATGGCTAAGATCAAAAACTCAGGGGACAGCAAATGCTGGCAAGGATGTGGAGAAAGAGGAACACTCCTCCATTGTTGGTGGGATTGCAGATTGGTACAACCATTCTAGAAATCAGTCTGGAGGTTCCTCAGAAAATTGGACATTGAACTGCCTGAGGATCCAACTATACCTCTCTTGGGCATATACCCACAAGATGCCCCAACATATAAAAAAGACACGTGCTCCACTATGTTCATAGCAGCCTTATTTATAATCCCAGAAGCTGGAAAAACCCAGATGCCCTTCAACAGAGGAATGGATACAGAAAATGTGGTACATCTACACAATGGAATATTACTCAGCTATCAAAAACAATGACTTTATGAAATTCGTAGGCAAATGGTTGGAACTGGAAAATATCATCGTGAGTGAGGTAACCCAATCACAGAAAAACACACATGGTATGCACTCATTGATAAGTGGCTATTAGCCCAAATGCTTGAATTACCCTAGATGCCTAGAACAAATGAAACTCAAGATGGATGATCAGAATGTGAATGCTTCACTCCTTCTTTAAAAGGGGAACAAGAATACCCTTTGCAGGGAAGAGAGAGGCAAAGATTAAAACAGACACAGAAGGAACACCCATTCAGAGCCTGTCCCACATGTGGCCCATACATATACAGCCACCCAATTAGACAAGATGGATGAGGCAAAGAAGTGCAGGCTGACAGGAGCCGGATGTAGATCGCTCCTGAGAGACACAGCCAGAATACAGCAAATACAGAGGCGAATGCCAGCACCAAACCACTGAACTGAGAACGGGACCCCCGTTGAAGGAATCAGAGAAAGAACTGGAAGAGCTCGAAGGGGCTCGAGACCCCTTATGAACAACAATGCCAAGCATCAGAGCTTCCAGGGACTAAGCCACTACCTAAAGACTATACATGGACTGACCCTGGACTCTGACCTCATAGGAAGCAATGAATATCCTAGTAAGATCACCAGTGGAAGGGGAAGCCCTGGGTCCTGCTAAGACTGAACCCCCAGTGAACGTGGTTGTTGGGGGGAGGGCGGCAATGGGGGAAGATGGGGAGGGGAACACTCATAAAGAAGGGGAGGGGGAGGGATTAGGGGGATGTTTGCCCGGAAACCGGGAAAGGGAATAACACTCGAAATGTAAATAAGAAATTCTCAAGTTAATAAAAAAAAACATTTTTTGAATTAAAAAAAAAAGCTGCACCATGTATCACATCAAAGCCACAGGTAGATGAAAGACTGCTCAGAAGAGAATTAGTTTTCTCCATGGTTCAGTTCTTGTATAGAAGTCCAATTCCAAGGGGTTAGCCCCATACATATGTGTATAAGAATAATAATAAATGGACTCAGAGTTTGTATATATAAATATATGCATATAATATGTATGCATATACATAGTGTATATATGTATATACATAGTGTATATATATATGTGTATACATAGTGTATTAACAATAATGATTAGAGAAGAGACTATGAATTTTAGAAGGAAAAACAGAAGAGTTTGAGGACAGAGGAAGTTGGAGTGATAGAGATATGGTGATTTTGTATGAAGTCCTAAAATAAAACAAGTGTAGTAAGTTAGTACCTGGTAAGAAAAGGGAAGTCCTACTTGAAAATACATTGAGATAACTGAAGTACAGAGGCTATTGTCTATCTGTCTGCAGTGTTATAATGTAGCACTTGGATATTCTGAAAATATCTCTTCCACTGTAGGAGACTGGAACTTTTCCTAGGCCTCACAGCCAAGATTAATGTTACATCTTGAAGTCCCATATGATTTAAGAATGGTATCTGTTGTAAAAATATAAAAAATAAAATGCTGTCTTTTATCCCCCACTAGATCTGGCACTGCAGTGCCCCAAAATATCTGCTAGATATCTTGCCTGAAATACACATCCCAACTCCCCCGTGGCACGAGTGTCTCTAGCCACCACACACTCTCCCAAAGTCAAATTGCCACATAAAAGAACACACAACACAATAACCTGTGATCCAAGTGATAAGATATAATTGTCCACCTAAAGATACAAAGCCCTATACACACCCATCCCTTACAAACATTCACAACAACCTGTAAATACACAGAGTGGAATCTTAACATTAGCTTCCATGTTCTCTCCACTGTGGCTTCTCTCTGTCTTCCTTCTCTACCCTTTTCGTTCCAATCTCCTCCTCTTCCTTCAAACTTTTCTCCCGCCCATCCTTCCTTCTCAGCCAATGACAGGCCTCCTTCTATCCTGTACCTGCTCTCATCTGTATTTTACAAATTAAATGGGGGGAAGTTTTGGTGAAGTCACCTGAGTCCTGAATAGGTGACTATGCAGCCGTCCTTGAGTCAGTGGAATTAGTATCAAAATACAGATAACTCTAGGCAAACCACAACAGGTATCCTATTGTGTACTAAAACTGTTTGTTTATCAGTTTTTAAGAGAACAATGTAACAATAAATTCTACTTGCCTTGGATTTCCTGTGTAATCAACTTTAGAACTTAAGCTAATGTACTGCTACAATCTTAAGTTGGATGCTCTTCAATGACTCTGACCCAAAGTATTACATGTGTATCATTTGCAGAAAGCAGCATATACAGAAGTTAAAAGGGGCTTCTGAAAATTGACCATAGATGTCAAAAGCAACCAATTGTGAGGATTTGTCGATCAACAATGATATCTGTTATCTGGATCAGTTATAACCAGTGACTTAATCTCTCGTAAAATTCAGTTAAGGATTTCTGTAAACTATCCCATCCCTTTCCCATGTAGTGTCTTCTATGCTTTTTCAATAAATACAGAGTTTAGCTCTCCATTAGAGACAGACATACACAACTCATCACAGATGAGACAGATTCCTAAGACAGCCTGCAGGCAGGCACAGATTTAGACTCATGCACAAGCAGAGAGGATGGAAGAAATAGGAAGCAAGAAGTAGAGAATTAAAATCTGGATTTACTCTTGATTAAAAGCTTCAAAGGGGAAGTGCTTAATAATTTCCTTAATGACACTGATTCATTGTTGGATAGGACATAAAACCAGAAACAATAAAACTAATAGAAGAGAAAGTGGGGAAGAGTCTCAAAACATGGGCACAGGGAAAATTTTTCTGAAGAGAACACCAATGGCTTAGGCTCTCAGAATAATAAGCTACAAATGAGACCTTATAAAATTGCAAAGCTTCTTCAGGGCAAAGGACACTGTCAATAGGAAAAAATAACAACCAACAGATTGGGAAAAGGTCTTTACCAATCCTATATCTGATAAAGGGTTAATATCTAATATATACAAAAAACTCAAGAAATTAGATTCCAGAGGATCAAATAATCCTATTTTAAAAAATGGGTACAAAGCAAAACAAAGAATTCTCAACTGAGGAATATCAAATGGCTGAGAAGCACCAAAAGAAATGTTCTACATCCTTAGTCATCAGGGAAACCCAAATCAAAACAACTATGAGATACCACCTCACATAAGTTAGAATGGCTAAGATCAAAAACTCAAGTGACAATAGATGCTGGTGAGGATGTGAAGAAATAGGAACTCTCTTCCATTGTTCGTGGGCTTGTAGCTGGTACAACCACTTTAGAAATCAGTCTGGAGGTTCCTCAGAAAATTGGACATAGTATTTAGTACCTTAGGAGCCAGCTATACCACTCCTGGACATATACCTGAAAGATTCTCCAACATATAGCAAGGACACATGCTCCACTGTGTTCATAGCAGTCTTATTTATAACAGCCAGAAGCTGAAAAGAACCCAGATGCCCCTCAACAGAGGAATGGATACAGAAAATGTGGTACATCTACACAATGGAGTACTACTCAGCTATTAAAAACAATGCCTTCATGAAATTCATAGGCCACTGGATGGAACTTGAAAATATCATCCTGAGTGTGGTTACCTAGTCACCAAAGAACACGTTCGGTATGCACTCACTGATAAGTGGATATAAGCCCAAAAGCTCAGAATACCCAAGATACAATTCACAGAGCACATGAAGCTCAAGAAGAAGAAAGACCAAAGCCTGGATGCTTCAATACTTCTAAGAAGGGAGAACAAAAATAAACACAGCAGGAAATATGGAGACAAAGTGAGAGCAGAAACAATTTTACAAATCAACTGTTGTAACCGTCATATTGGGTATGTTTCAGGAAATGGGGATTTGTATCTTAAAACTACTCTAAGATCAAATTATTAATTTCTGAAGCTTTTGTGTCTCTGTGGAAAGACCAGACCATGTTTCTATAGTGAACACCAGATTCTAGGGAATTGGTACCACAGAAAGTTATCTTCTTACCAAAACCATTGAAGAACTGGAAAATCAGACAGAAGTTCTTAAAGTCTACCTATTCACCATACATTGAACTTGTACATACAGTTCTTTGGTTAAAGCAAGGCACCTCATCAATTTTCCCAGTGGGGGCATTGGTGCTTTCTGGTAACATTGAAGCTACTCCTCAGGGAGTAGCTTTCAGGTCCAGCTCAGGTTCGCTGACTCCTGTATCTAAAGGGCATGGTATTTTCATCTATAAAGGGACTTACCTCCCCTCTCTGGAGAAGAGGGCAACCAAAACAAACAGCAAGAGCCTATAAAGTTTTAGGTATCAATTGGATAACCTTGGGTGTCAACTCAAAAGACAACTATTTATGGTATTTGTTGGTATTTCCGTTAGACAGTCTGTGGCTCTAGGAGCATTGTCATAAAAAATGAGGGCATGAGTTCGAAAGAGAGCAAGGTGAATGGGTACCTGGGAGATGCTAAAAGAAGGAAAGCAAAAGGAAAATCATCTAATTATATTATAATATGAAACATATTAAAAAATAAATATTATAAGCTTCAAAGCCACTCAAACAAACAAATAACAGAAAAACAAAACAAAAGCAATCAGACATTAGCACAGAGATAAGAGCTGTCTCTCAGTGTAAGAATAACTTTTTAGTTGGACATTGAACTACCTGAGGACCCAACTATACCTCTCTTGGGCATATACCCAAAAGATGCCCCAACATATAACAAAGACACATGCTCCACTATGTTCATAGCAGCCTTATTTATAATAGCCAGAAGCTGGAAAGAACCCAGATGCCCTTCAACAGAGGAATGGATACAGAAAATGTGGTACATTTACACAATGGAATAGTACTCCACTTTTAAAAACAATGACTTTATGAAATTCATAGGCAAATGGATGGAACTGGAAAATATCATCCTGAGTGAGCTAACCCAATCACAGAAAAACACACATGGTATGCACTCATTGATAAGTGGCCCAAATGCTTGAATTACCCTAGATGCACAGAACACATGAAACTCAAGAAGAATGATCAAAATGCGAATGCTTTACTCCTTCTTTAAAAGGGGAACAAGAAAACCCTTGGCAGGGAATAGAGAGGCAAAGTTTAGAACAGAGGCAGAAGGAACACCCATTCAGAGCCTGCCCCACATGTGGCCCATACATATACAGCCACTCAATTAGATAAGATGGATGAAGCAAAGAAATACAGGCTGACAGGAACTGGATGTAGATCTCTCCTGAGAGACACACCCAGAATACAGCAAATACATAGGCAAATGCCAGCAGCAAACCAATGAACTGAGAACAGGACCCCCGTTGAAGGAATCAGAGAAAAGACTGGAAGAGCTTGAAGGGGCTCGAGACCCCATATGAACAACAATGCCAAGCAACCAGAGCTTCCAGGGACTAAGCCACTACCCAAAGACTATACATGGACTGACCCTGGGCTCCAAACTCGTAGGTAGCAATGAATAGCCTAGTAAGAGCACCAGTGGATGGGGAAGCCCTTGGTCCTGCCAAGACTGAACCCCCAGTGAACGTGATTGTTTTGGGGAAGGTGGTAATGGGGGGAGGATGGGGAAGGGAAGCCCATCAAGAAGGGGAGGGGGAGGGATTAGGGGGATGTCGGCCCGGAAACCGGGAAGGGGAATAATAATCAAAATGTAAATAAGAAATAATCAAGTTAATAAAGACAAAAAAGAATAACTTTTTAGTGTACATATAAATTATGAAAGACACACAGTACACACACACACACACACACACACACACACACACACACACACATACACACAGCTGATTCATTAAAGTCTTTCTGCTTGGTTAGTAAATTTTGTGATACTAGTACTCATCTCCAAGTTTCTGACAGCCGAGACACTGAAACAGTTGATGTCTTGGTTCAGGACCCTACCTGATAATCACATGACTGTTTTTCCTTGAACTTGGTTTGAAGAACTTGGCTAGTACAGTATATCAGTTAATTTTTTTAAGAATTTTACATTCAGAGAGAATGTCAACGACAGTAAGGAAAAGTTTCTGTCCTCGGTCAAGTTTGGGACCTTTCCCTGTCATCACAACTTCTATATTTTGTGTCAATTTATACTTTAAATGTAAAGGAAGACTTAAAGTTCAAATGTAGGAAATATTGCAAGCCAATGTTTAACATTGGTAAAATCCATAACACAAATGTGGAAAATTACAGACTGTACAAACGTCTCCCTGTAGGTATTACCACGGACAAACTTCTTCTCTAGATATTGGTGTGCATCACTGCCACTAAGGTATCCAAAACTTAGGTATGTAATCTTTATAAATGTGATTTCTATTTCTAACATAATTTTTCTTTCTTTTATATTGATTATTTTATTATTTACATTCCAGCCATTGTTCCCCTCCTGGTGCCCCCTCCCACATTTTCTCATCCCATCCCCCCATCTTGCCTTAAGGAGGGTGCTCTCTCCTCACTCCTCACATGCCCTTTCCCTGGGGCCTCAAGTCTTTTCAGGGTTAGGGGCTTCTCCCACTGAGGCCAGAGCAGGAGACCAGGCAGCATTCTGCTACATACTAACATAATTTCTTTACTTGAAATCAGAAAGTGTATTACGCGCAATCAGTGAGACTCTAAGAAAGAAAAGGCATAAGGACTATACAGTTCCCTAATCAACTGTCCTTGTTTCCATGATTATTAAGTTTTGCCTTTTCATAAAGCACAAGAAACTTAGAAATTCCCAGAGCATCAGCACATAATTAGGGTGAGCAACTATAGATGTAGATTAGAATATTCTAGGAGTTAAGTCCTTTCCAGGAAGGCTCATGGGACACAGATCTCTTCCTACACTTTCCCTCATGTCTACTCTCAGGTGGACATTTATGTTTTTGACAGAGGTGCTCGAAGACAATCAAGTTTCTGAGTCTAGGTGCCTTGTTGCTTCAGCTCCATAACTATTACTTTTACTCTTATGTACTTGAGTAAATGCGACTTCCTGGCCCATTCTCTTCATATAAACGTCCTTTCTTTACCTTAAGCAAAGGCTCATCTCCAGCACACCAAGGGTGCACAGGGTTAAATGGCAGAAGCAGAATGTTGCCTTTTCTCTCTTTGCTACATTGTTTCCTAAGCCTTAATTCATTTTCCTAGAGTCAAAAGTCTTGGCTTGCTTTTAGATTTTTATTTCCCTTTTCTTTCCATGACCACACTCCTTTATCCTACTTTTTCCTTTTATTATTATTATTATTATTATTATTATTATTATTATTATTACTACTACTGTTGTTGTTGTTGTTATTAGTCATTCCAAATGATATCTCCCTTCCCAGTTACCCCTCTACAATGCCCTTCCACATCTGCCCTCTCCCCTCCCCTTTGCCTCTATGAAGGTGCTTATCCAGCCATCCACCCACTCCTGCCCCACTGCTCCAGCATCCTCCTATGCTAAGGCATCAAAACACCACAGGACCAAGGGCATTGGCACCCATCAATGTCAGACAAGGCCATCCTCTGCTAAACATGTATCTGGAACAATGTATCTCTCCCTGTACACTCCTTGATTGGTGGTCTAGTTCTTGGGAGTACTGAATTATCCCGCCAACACATTGTTCTTCCTGTGGGGTTGCAGTCCCTTTCCACCCCTCAGTCTTTCTGTCACCAGAGTCCTGGAGCTCAGTCTGATGGTTGGCTCCAAGTACCCACATCTGCATTGGCCAGTTGCTGGCAGAACCTACAGAGGAACAGCCATACCAGTTTCCTGTCAACAGGCACCTCTTGGCAACTGCAATGACTGATAAGCACTTAAAGAAATGTTCAACATCCTTAGTCAACAGGGAAATGCAAACGATTCTGTTATTCCACCTCACACCAATGAGAATGGCTAAGATTAAAAATGCAGGTAACAGCAGATGCTGGTGAGAATGTAGAGAAAGAGGAACACTCCTCCATTGCTGATGGGCCTGCAAGATGGTAAAACCACTTTGGAAATCAATCTGGTGGTTCCTGAGAAAATGAGAAATGGTTCTACTTGAACACCTAGCTATACCTAAAAGATGCTCCAACATATAACAAAGAAACATACCCCACTATGTTTAAAGCAGCCTTTATTTATAATAGCCAGAAGCTGGAAACAACCCAGATGTCCTTTAACAGAAGAATGTATACAGAAAATGTGGTACATCTACACAATGGAGCACTACTCAGCTATTAAAAATAATGACTTCATGGAATTTGCAGGCAAATGGTGGAACCAGAAAAGATCATCTTGAGTGAGGTAACCCAGACACAAAAGAACCCACAGGGTATGTACTTACTGATAACTCGATCTTAGCCCAAAAGCTGTGAACAACCCACAGACCATATGGAGTTTAGGAGGAAGAAAGACCAGGGTATGGATGCTTTAGTCCTGCATTGGGTAGGGGATGATAATAGTGAGGAACTGGGATTAGTCACTGGAGGGTCCCAGATGCCAGAGAAGCGAGAGGCTCCCAGGACCCAATGGGGATGACTTTAACTGAAATGGGTACAGCGAAGGGGTGATGGAACCTGTGGAGACCACCTCCAGTAGAGAAGCACGGCACCTAGATGGGGGATGGGACCACCCATCCATCTCAAATTTATAACCCAGAAATGTCCCAATCCAAAGGAAAGACAGGGACAAAAAAATGGAGTTGAGACTGAAGGAAGGCCATCCGGGGACCTCCCCACTAGGACATCCATCCTGTCTGCAGACACGAAACCAGGACACAGCTGTTGTTGCCAAGAGGGGCTTGCTGAAAGGAACCTGGTATGTCTTCCATTGTTAACATGTTGATTATATTTAAAATCTTACATTTACATAGTATTTACACCATGATTCAGAGACTATAGCACCAAGCGAAAACTCCTACCCAGCTGTACAATATGCATACCACATATTCTATCCTTTATTTTCCTTTTGAAATACTGGGACAGGAAAACCCCGTCATTTCCTCTCTTCCAAGGAACAAATGCTTTTACTGGGGGTGGTGGAACATGCCTTTATTCCCAGTACTTAAGAGACAGAGGCAGGCAGATTACTGTGTTCAAGGCCAGCCTTATTCACAGACTGAGTTAGAGAACAGCCTCAGCACAGAGAAACCCTTCCTCAAAAAAAGCAACAGAAACATGATTTCTGTGCATAGATACGAGTGTAAAGACGCTGTGCAGTCTGCATTTGGGATGTGACATATGAGAGAAGAATAAATAAATTAAAATATGGTTAAAGTATTTCTCTTATACTCATCTTATTTAATCTAAAATTTTCTGTGCTCTTATTTAATCTAATAAAAATGCTATTTAATAATTATTTCTATAAAGAATCATAAATGGCCATTTAATAATTAGGGAATGATCATGTAAAAGAAGGACATAAAAAAGGCTAATATTTTTGATGCCCTGATCATGTTACACATATTGCAAAAAAACCCTAACACCTGGCTGTGGCCAATTATGGAAAATGCACCAAAAGTCCCACTGTTTCGAATAACTTCTAGTTTGTAGGAGAATGAAATTTACATTATTTTCTTATAAGTCTTTGCAGGCAAAATTCCACCTTCCTTGACTACCTGAGTATTTGAAGAGATCTACTTATGTACAGGAGAATGAATGTACCATGTGTGCCATTACCAGATAAAATGTAGTTATATGTATCGATGTAGGGATGCCACATAGGTATCACAACGTTAGCAACATACTTGCTAAAATTTAGTACACTATATCTAGACATGTAGAGTCTATCACACTTATTATAATACCCCCACCTTTTCTGCTCCTTTTTTGTTTGTTTTAGACCCTTCCTTTGTAGCAGGGTTGATTTCAAACAGCAATTTTCTTGCTTTTGCCTCCCAAGTGCTGAGATTATAGGCACATGCTAGCTTATGTACAAAGAGACATTTATTGAGAAATAATGGTTGCTTATAAAGGAAAGGTCTGTCTTTTGAATGATGGGCTGTGTGTGCTTGCATGAGTTTCTATATGATAAAAAAGAGAGATGGAAAATAAAGTATTTCAAAGTAGCTACACGAGAAAAGATGAAAAAAATCACTTTTGTTACTAGGGTTCAAGGGCGAAGCGTGAGTGGTGTACGTATCTTCTTCCAAATTTGCTGTCTTTTCAGTGACTTTTTAAAATGATGTTTTTAATTGAATGGATCATTTCTGGGTACTATGAAATCAATGAGCTCATCGTTTGACTTGTACAAAATGAAGATAAAAACTCCCACTTAGGGATGTGGGATGTATTGCTTCGTGAACAATGAATTTCAGAAATTTACAATCATCTTTTTTATTAATATTTCCTCAAGTATATCTTTATTTTTAATCAAATAAAACATGTTAAGGAACTGTCACAATTTTTACAATATGCACTTGAAAATAAATAATAAGGTGCACCTTTAACTTTCAAACAAATACCAAAGATTCTTTTAATTTTAATTCTGAGTATTCAGTCTTTTTTTAAATGAACTTGTCCTTCCAAGTCTTGTAACATTGACATTTGCTGCAAAAGCAAAAGTTAAAAATAAAAAATAATATTAACAAATTTGGAGCAGAATTTATTTTACTAAAAAATTAACTGATAATTATACTTTACCTTTAAGTGCTCACCAGATAATAACCTTTCCTTGAAGGAAGAGAGGTGGGAATGGTTCCAATTTCATTAAAATTTAAACAAAAGTGTGTGTGTGTGTGTGTGTGTACACAATTTACAGTATAATTATATAAGTAAACATTTCACAGCCTAAATATCACCATTCCTATCCTATTGCAGAAGAAACAAAGATTCAGAGAGCTTGAGAAAGGTACCCAAGGTCAGATAGCTCATTAGCCTCAGTCAGGCTACACAAAACTCTAGGCAAATTGGGAAAAAAATAGTCTTTCCAGATACCTGAAGTTTGGCTGTTGGCAGGATTTCTGCTTCATACCCCTTCAGGCCTCGTTTCCTTGTGCAAGACAAACATCAGTCAATTTTTCTCTACTGCATATACCTTTGAGACCCCTGGAATGCTTACATATTGCCAGGAAAGAAATGATGAGGTCTATTTATAGTCATGTTGGCACATGGGCTGGAGCCAAAGTATCTTTGTACCTTAACCTCCAAACTGAAGCCAACGTGTTTATAAAATGATGATGACTTTAGAGAGCCCCATGTGCTTTTGTGGTGAGCAGCCCATGTCTTGATGCAAAGAGGGAATCAGACTGGCAAAGATATGTATATTATAGATTATATAAGCAACTAGAGCAATGTTTTCTAGAGTAACTGCAAGACAAACTGTGTTTGCTTCACACAGGAGACAAGTTTCCCAATCAAGGATTAGTTCTGTATTTCATTACCATCCGAACTGTTAGGAAAGTGTAATGATTGAATAGTTTTGCATGGTTCGTCTGTCCTGTCATAAAATGGATACAGATTTATTACCATAAACTTTATCTTTTCATTCTTTTCAATAATTCAATATGAACAACAATAGATATTTAACCCAAAACATTTCCCTTTATAACTGAAGCTTTCAATTTAAAAGTGAATTCCTTTTAATAATATTTATCTACTTAGGTCTAGAAGAATATGAAGGTGAGATGACAGAAAAGTATTACATAAGGACCTGACAGAAAAACAGAATTAACACTTTTTATGATTTTGGGATTGCTTATGTATTGTATGCGCTGTCATGTGACTTCCCTACTTAAATTTATCTGCAATTGCTTCCACTGTGGTGAGACATAACAAAATTATTTCATGTTGTATGACGCCCTGAAAATGTGCCCTTGCCATTTTTTGCTTGCCTTTCTTCCCCTCTACTTCTCTTCATTGTCTTTCACCTGACACATATTTATTGACAGGACTGTGTCCCTTGATGCAGAGGATACCGTAGGTAACAGAGCCCCTGACAGATACCACAGTCATAGCATTTATATTCCAGGTGAGCAAAAAAAAAAAAAATACATTCATACAGTATACTTGAGATAGTAAATGCCAAGACAGAAAAGTGAAATTCTAAAAGGAGAGTTGAGTACATTTGCTTTTAATTATAGGGGCAATTATATATCATTGAGAAGATACAATCTAAGTGAAGAACTGGATGAAAAAAAGCAACAAGCCAACAAAAATGGAGTCAGGGCATTCAACTAGGAAAGCCAATGATCATAAAGCACCCAGTCACTGTGATAAACCATTTAGACAGAAAGCGTTTGGGAAGGGAGGGCTTTATTCCATCATTTAAGGCATCAAAGGTAGGAACCTAAGCAGGGTGGAAGTAGAAATTAAAGCAGGGATCTAGGAAGAATGCTGCTGGCTCGTTTGCTCTTGGCTCATGATTAGCTGGAGTTTCTAAGCAGCACAGGCCCGCCTGTCCAAAGTTGTCAGTGCTCACCTTGAGTTGAACCCTCCTAAATCAATTAGTAATCAAGAGAATGCCCCACAGAGAGGCTCACAGTATAATCTGATGAAGAAAATCCTCAAGTAAGTACTCCCTCACAATGGGTTGCATCAAATTAACAGAGACCCTCCCATAATCTCATACTGAACTTTCATGTTTTACAGCATTACACGAACATATTTCTTTCTGCTACCTTAGATTTAGAAATCTCCAGGATAACTTTTTATTATAATTTCTATGCTCTTCCAGTGTCATATTGAACATTATTTTGTCATAGATAATCTTCTGTGATCTATAAATCCTTTCAGACTGGTACCTTTCACTTAAAGAACATTTCAAAATTTCCTTTACAAGGTTTCTTATGGTCTTAGTTATTTCTTCATTGTCTATATTCTTTGTTAAACTACTGGATGCTGAAAGCTTTGTCATTGTTGAATGTCACAATACCAGACATGTATTCAATAAAATTCAAATAAATTGCTTAGTGCACAAGTAAGTAACACATGGTTGAGTACAATTCAATGGCCTTCTAACTAAGCTAATGTGAATTTATGAGGGGGTCATCATACATTATATTTATTTTCAGTTCTCAGGTTTTCCATGAGAAATATGGGAGTGATAAGATATGCCTGTTCTCTCTCTCTCTCTCTCTCTCTCTCTCTCTCTCTCTCTCTCTCTCTCTCTGTGTGTGTGTGTGTGTGTGTGTGTGTGTGTGTGTGTGTGTGTGTGTGTGTGAAAGAGAGAGATGGGGCAGATCACTTTACAATGTTCAAGGGTTCACACAGATGTTCTATCACTCAGAATAGGCAACAGATCCAATAATTACTTTAAGGTTATTTATTAAGAAGAAGCCATTAGGGGTTGGGGATTTAACTCAGCGGTAGAGCGCTTGCCTAGCGAGCACAAGGCCCTGGGTGCGGTCCCCAGCTCCGAAAAAAAGAAAAAAGAAAAAAAAAAAAAACAAGAAGCCATTAAATGACTACACTAATTTAATCCATCCTCGTAGAAGTGTTTGCTATACGAATACTAATCACTATCTTCCATTGAGGTTTGCTTTTAAGAAGGAAGAGAAAAGCCTGTGTACCAAGCAGGGTTTCTTAACATTTTAAAATAAATTAGTTAATGGAAGGATTCGTACTTTCTCAGGAAAGAACAGTTGGGAGATCACCTGCTGCTGGCAGGATTCTGATTCAAAGCCTTGATCCATAGCCCCTTAGAATCTATATTTCATGCATAAACACACAGTAATTTATCATTGCTGTGATCCCTCAAAATTATGCAAACAAAGGCAAGTATCAGCTCTGTAAAATGTGATCCCATTCTTTCATAACTTTACATTTTTTAAAAAATAAAATAACTATCTTTTTGTTTTTACTATTTTCATGGCACTGGGAACCAAATAAAAGGTCTCACTTGTGTTAGGCATGTGTTTTACAGGTGACTTATATCAAGATAGGCACATGAGCACTTTTGAAAGTACTTTTGTACTGTTTTTAGTAACATAATATATAGTGTTTCACTTATCATGGACTCTGATGCAATCTTATCATGTTTATAAAAGGACCTGCTTTGTCTTAAATATTTGAGTTAGGTCACTGCTATCAGCTGAAAAAGAGAAGCCTGGCCAAGTCTCTTATCTTCAGTAATATCTGTAATTTACGTTATGTTGGTAAGTTGTCATGCACTATTGTAGCATATTGAAAATGCATTTTTGTATGGAGATTGGCCTCTCTGGGGGCATGCTGTCTGCCACTTCGGTTACAAGGAAAATGGAAAATAGCAAGCAGGTACAGATGCTAAAACATGGTGTCCTGGAGAACAACTGGAAGGTCAGTTGTTTTCCAAAGTGGTTACTGTTGTTTATCCTGTAAAACTGCCTGCCATAGGAAATAGGAAAGGGAGGCTCTGCTCTGCTCTCACATTCTGATGAAGAAAGCCAGCATGTCTGTTTCAGCAGACTCCCCCAATTGGCTTCTGCTGGATTATGCTAGGCACCTATTTTGTTGATAATATCCACCTATTGCTCTTTATTTTTTTCCTCAGAAACCTCATCCAAGGGGAGGTTCTGCTCAGCTCTGGTGCTCTTAAAGGAGTTACTCTGATGGAGCATCTCTAGTCAGTCTCTGCTGACTATTGTAAGCCCCAGGTTTGAAAGGTTACTTTTGTTTGCTTTCAGTCAGGCTACCCCAGTTGTTGCTGACGTCTTGAGCACTCAGTATGTTTTTCTCTTTCTCTTTCAGTTGTTTCTGTCTATTTGCTCCTTGCTTTCATACCGTTTCTGGCTCTTCTTTTAGCACGCTTAATAAAATCACTCCAAATGGAAACCATGGCTAGCACATATGATTCTCTGCTTCTTAAATAACAATATATGATAAAACGTGTAACTTATTTGATTTTCTGGTGGAGAATGTCATTTCTTGCCTGGACCAGAAAGATAAAGTTACTTGTACCTACAAAAAAATATAAGGTTGCAATATTTAGATCACACATAAATGGACTTACACAATATCATTTTAAATTTGTAGAGAATTATATGAAATTTAGCAAGGAAAGTCCCTAGTATTGTACTCATCAATGGACCATATATATCATGGATGGACCATTTCTCTGTGCCATTTTTTTCCTTTCACTATTCCCTATCTACAGCTCCCAAATATTAATATTTAGTCTGAGTAGAAGGTAAAAAGAAGTATAAAATGTGAGACATTGCTGTTTTTTTAAGACGCTAATAATAACATGTAGGAAAGTGACTTCGATAGCAATACAGAAAAAGTCAGCACACCGAAAAGCCATTCAATTTGACAAAACGCGGAGCATCAGTTTATAAAATGCTGGATGACTAGAGTTGATATCTGAGGTTTTTGTGGTTTAAATGTGAGCATATGTCCAATGCTTCAGGTATTTGAACACTTCTTACCCCTTTGAAGTTCTGTGTTGGAAGTTTATTGGACCTTTAAGAAGTTGAGCCTCCTAAAAGGAAGTAGGTCAATTGAAGACAAGCTTTGAGAATTAGCAGCTCATCTCACTTCCTGCCTTCTGCTTTCTGTCTACAGATTTCCTGCTACCAGCTGGGTTTGTATTCCTATTGCCAAACCATCCCCACCTTGACAGAATGCTTACTCTCACACTATAAGACAAATTAAACCTTTTGTCCCTATGGTGTTTCTGCTCAGGTATGGATTCACAACAAAATATAGCTAAATTAGTCAAAAGTCATTTCTAGTGGTGCGCTAAGCATATGATATCATGATATCTATCTCTCAAACACAACCTTTATGATTCTAGTGAGGTCACCAGAAAAAACAAATCTCTGTGGTGAGTATTCTTTCTCATTTTGTAGCTGCTGTTTGTCCCATTGATGGTGTCCTTTGTCATACAGAAGCTACTCAGTTTCATGAGGTCCAGTTTATTAAATGTTGATCTTAGTGCCAGAGTTGTTGGTATTCTGTTCAGAAAGTTGTCTTCTGTTCACTGCTTTTCTCTTCTGCTAGATTCAGTGCCTTTGGTTTATGCTGAGATTTTTAATCCACTTGGACTTGGATTTTGTTCAGGGTGATAAATAGGCATCTATTTTCATTCTTCTGCATGTAGAACTCTAGTGACACCAGAACCATTTGTTGAATACACTTTCCTCCTTATTGTGTACTATGACTTCATTAAAAAAAATCAGGTATTGATACATATGTGGACTTAGGTCTGGGTCTTTGATTTGACTTCATTGACCAACCTGCATGTTTTCATGCCAACTCCATGCAATTTTTATTAGGTTCTTTGCATGTATGTTTTGGTTGTGCATCAAGGTTTTTTTATGTGACTTCTAACACTGGGAGTGAAGGCTTTCTCTGATTCGCTTGCCTGGTTTTGTGAGCCCTTTCCTCCTACTGGGCTGCCTCCTTGATATAAGGATCTGTTCCCAGTCTTGTTATAGTTTGTTGTGCTTGTTCAGTTGATATTCCTAGGATGCTTGCTGTTTTCTGTAGGGAAATAGAGGAGTAGATCTAGTGGAAAGGCATTGGAGTGGGGGACTGATGGGGAGGGGAGTGAGGGGAAACTGCACTTAGGAGGTGATGTAAGAGAAAATAATAGTAATCAAAAAGAATGGCTTTACACTATCTTACTAGTGAGATTTTTTTAGTTCCTTTTGCCTGGTTTCTTAATTTTTTCTTCAATTCTGAGAAATTTTTTTCCAACTACAGATATACATGTCTACATAGGACATACACACATCAAATATGTACTGATAATAAATGATAAATATATTTTAGAAATTTACTTAATATACATAAACTTTATTACTTATTAAAGACAAAAGCAAATTTGTAAACTGGCAAGATTAAATGTGCTTGTTTGTTGAACACAGTAAAATCTAAAAATATACTAATTTAATACATTCTGATTAATGATGGTAGGAAAATATTAAAAGTTTTATTCTTGGAAATTAAACAATTTCATTTCTAGTAGAGCAGAAACTTTTGTATGTACAATAAAAAAATCATTGTAGTTGACAACACACACTAATTTAGTGTCTGAGCCAAAGGATTTTGTGCAGTATTCATTGGTATTATTTGGCATTACAGTGTAGGTTTTATAGAGTGTGAGTGATATATATTCAGAATCAAGTTTGCCATGAATTCTGTAATACAATATTAGAGAGTGCTGTTATAATCACTTCTGATTTGGTACATGGTTGCCTTTGAATTAAGTTTTGGTTCCTTGCATTCAGGAACATTTTATTTCAGAGTGTCCCCTTTGCCATTGCTAATCATGTGTATTTTTCCAATGTAGATATTTACACATTAAACTGGAATAGCAATTCCTGGTGATATTTTCAAGCACTTGCAATATATAGTGTCTTGTCTAGGAAAGCTGCTTGTCATCCTTCCCAAGTCAGTCTCTCTGCATGGTATCTATCACCTCATTGTCCAAAAGAATTATATGAGGTTGAAACAATGGAGTCTACACACTAAATTATTAAATGAAACATGCAAGAAAAAAAACCTTTAGTGCAATTATTATTATCATTATTTGTTTGTGCATGGCCGTTGACTATACTGTCCAGGTAGGTCTTCAAATCCTGGGCTCAGGGCACCTTCCCACCTCAGCCTTCTACTAACTGCAACTAAGGACACTGTGTATGATTTAGATGTGATTTTGATCCTTAGTGAACAGATAGGATATCCCAATACCTTTCATTATAAACTATGAAAATAAAAAAATAGAAAACACAGAAATTGTTTCCAACCTTCATCATTCATTTGTAATTTGGTAATAGTTTGGTATGTTGCAAAGGAAGCTTCAAGTAGTTTCTTATCTGCACCACTCCTTTGGACTCCGAATTTGGGGCTCAATTCTATCATAGGAGTTCGAGATGCATGAATCTTTATGGGTCAGTGAGAGAATCATAGAGGATTTTTCTACTAGACAGATTAGTATATCCCACTGAGCAGGATACACATAGCAACAATAGCAACAACTAGCCATCTTGATTTTTCTCTTCACCATGAAGTTAAGGAGGATTAAGTATATATGTAAGTACAAAATATAAGTTGTGTAACCAATTTCAGTTACTTCTTTCACTTTAAAAAATGAAGACTCTACATTCTATAATAATTCTCCATCTGCCTACTACTGAGTCTTGATGAACATCCTTATATTGCTTGTCCTTATGACTTTGAGTAAAGTAGTTAATACACAGAAATGGAATCAGAGTTTTGTATTTTGAGCCTTCCACATTTGATGGGTCTATTGTCCTCAGCATTTATCCCTTATTATAGTATGCGATTTTTTCTTTATTATGCCTTAATAATATTTCGCTATATGTATCTAGATATCATAGTTTGTCCATCCCTATATCAGTGAGCATGTGAGTTCTTTTAATGGTTATTTTATATACTGTTTCTATGAACATAAGAATACAGTTGTCTGTCGGAACCCCTACTTTCACATCTTTTGGCTTAAAAAACAAAGGAATTATACAGAAGATCAATATGTTAAAATATATTAAAAATACAATAGTATTTCTCTACCTTATATAATTTCTTACCCTTGCATTATATTTAAAACGATCTACGTACAGGTTGTTTGCCTATATATGAATATATTGAATATTTATTTAATCATGTTAAGAAAAAAATAGATTCTATATGCTAGAATATAGCACCGGATTTCCTATTAAATGGAATGTTAATTACTTCCATAGGCAAACTATATTTAAAGTCAAATTTTAAATTGACTAAGGATATACTTGTAAAAAGACAATACAACAAGTTGGTAGTTTATAAATGAAATAGTGTAGTATAAACAAAAGCCACTACCCAAATACTATACATGGACTGACCCTGGACTCTGACCTCATAGGTAGCAATGAACAGCCTAGTAAGGGCACCAGTGCAACGGGAGGCCCTGGGTCCTGCCAAGACTGAACCCCCAATGAACAGGATTGTTGGGGGGAGGACAGTAATGGAGGGAGGATGGGAAGGGGAACACCCACAGAGAAGGGGAGGGGGAGGGGTTAGGGGGATGTTTGCCTGCAAACTGGGAAAGGGAACAACAATTGAAATGCAAATAAGAAATACCCAATTTAATAAAGATGGAGAAAAAAAACCAAAAATGCTTTATATAATGAGGAACAGGTCAAACGTTAGGAGAATATTGATATTGTGTTTTGTATTTGGAGTGGTACTGAATAAGAAATAGCACTTGGGTAAAAATTCATAAACATCTTTGTATTATATAGTTATATTCATCGTAAAAAATCTACTAAATATAAAACCAGGTCACGTAGGATTTAATTCGTTGAGTATTAAATTTAGTGCAAGGGTGAAAATGAAAGCTTTACTTTTGGCCTGCCACTGAAGAGCCTTGAGAGCCATGGCATGGAATGCAGTCACCAGAGCCTGTTGTGAGGAGAGACAGAAACCAGGAGGGAGGTGGAGACACTCCAGCATTGAGATGGATATATCATGAATAACAAAAAAAGAGACGGCAAAAGAGCAGAGACAGAGAGGAGTGAGCAAGGACAAGCAAAGGGGACAGTACCGTAGATATTAACAGAAGAATGAAAACTCAGAAAAGGGGAAGACAAGCCAGCAATAATTAAAATATGACTCAAATAAAGATAATTGAAATGATCATAAGAATTCTGCCTGCAGGTCCTTCTTAACTCAGATAAGAATCATTTTCATTAAATCTGGTCATAATTAACATTCTCAGGGTAGATTGAGAGGAAATGGAATATTAACACTTGGTGTAGAGATTCTAATAAATGTCAGTGATTTTATTGCAGAGTTCCCCAGATGAGAAATGAATAGCTAAAAGGTGGAAGGGTGAACATGGAATTTTTCTTTGCTTATATTTCTAATTTTTAAAACTATTAGGTTAAAAATAAAGCTATTTTATTTGGTGATGGGAAGCATCTAAAAAGGAACGAAGCCAATGGTGAGTTATTTATGCCCCTGTGAACAGCTTCATAACCATCCTGTCAGAGCAGTGCCACTTAAACCCAGTGCATCCCAGGGCAAAAATCAGAAACCATAGCAAGTTCACAATGTATGATGTTGACTTGGTGGAGTAGAGGTGAGGGTTTAAGGAATGAGAGGAGTGGGAGGAGGACAAGAGGGTAGAGGGATGAGGAAGCTCAGCATTATGAAAGTATGACATTATGAAAGTGTCAAAGAATAAACTAATACAAATAAAATGGGCAGTGATTTCCTGGTGTCCTCAACCACTCTGCTTCATCTTGCTCTGCTGTGTTTGGTTCACATCGCTGGGAGGCCTGTTTTGCTTTGTTTTGTTTTGTTTTTCTGAAGAGAAATGGAGGAGTAGCAGATCTGGGGGAGAGGGAAGTTGGGGAGGCAGGAACTGGGGAGGAGTGAGGGGTATTGAGGCTGGGGTTGAGACATATTGCATGAGAGAAAAAGACAGAGTGGGTTATTTCTGCAACTACCTGACTTGAAATCCAGGCTTCAAGGGCTGTGCAATGACATGGCAGGAACTGTCTACGGCTTTGAGTGATTGATATGAGACAGGAAGAAACATTCATTTGTAAAAATCCAGCTTTCGATTGTGTCATCCAGAATTTGCTGCACTCCAAACTGCAGAAAGAGAAAGAGTAAACTACAGATACGAATCTGTGAAATTCAAATCTATTATCTATCTCTGTTCTTTCCATAGCTTGTCTCACATACAGTTAATTTCTGTGACCAGCTTTAGCATATCTTGTTCGCTTCTATTTATTTTCTCAGTGAAATTTCATTTGCAGTAGAAATGACTTGGAAAGATAAAAATTTTCCTTTTCTTTGATCCCAGTGCTCATTAGAATGGTGTTGTTTCTGAAATAACAGAACTCTATAGTTAAAGACATAAAGACACAGCCTAAATGTGTTTGCTTCATTTGAATGGAAGCAAAAAGACTGGTAAAGCTATAAATGCTGTGGGTGTATCTCAAGCGTGGAAAGCCATGTATAACGATATACTAAGAACTTTCTTTTTTTTTTTTTTTTTGGTTCTTTTTTTTTCGGAGCTGGGGACCGAACCCAGGGCCTTGCGCTTCCTAGGCAAGCGCTCTACCACTGAGCTAAATCCCCAACCCCTACTAAGAACTTTCTAAGGGACATATAACATTCATGAGAAAGCTAGCACAACAGGATGAGAAAAAATGACAAAAGATTAAAGACAGGTTACACAAGACCAATCTAAGCTTAATTCATTAATATTATTTTGTTTGACAGTTCTGTGGCAATAAAACACTTTCACAAAAGAGTTATTAACATAACCATTCTCTCAAAATTGATAATCCCTTGGTTCTTATGATATTTAAAATACTTTCCAGGAAATTTTACTTTTATTTATTATCTTTTCGTGCCTTTATCTGGGAGAGTCTCATCAGGGCTCTTGTACACTCATGCCTGCATTTCGAGAGTTTTGTAAGCTAACATTCTTCATAGACACACTCTCGCTCTCTCTTTCTCTAAGTTTGAAAAAATATATATTCTGAAAAAAAGAGAGTCACTAAAATTGTGGGGTTGCCATGGAAATATAATGGTGGCAGGTTAACTTCAACTCCCTTGACTCTAAGCAAGAATGTCCAAAACAACAGAGTAGCAAAGGAAGATGACAGGATTGCCAGCAGTTGGGAGCATTTTCTTCTGTGAACTAAGAAGTGCCCTGAGTTTTCACTTAGGTTGCCTTTTCTGTATGGTCTTTGGAAAAGTTTAGCCTCAGGCACATTTTTGTGGATGTAGATAGCAAACAATGAGAATATTAGACACTGTCTCATCGAAGTCCTACATTCAAAAGCTGCCGGATAATCACCACTGCTATTTCTAGACCTACTTTTGAAACGAGAGAGATAAGTACACCCATGCATCTGATTATCCAAGTTTTGAGGCTGTATTTGTTATATATAAATAATAATACCTTCTAGACTATGTAAAATATCTATTTGATTTTGAATTTTTTCACTTATTCTAAGTCTACTTATTTATTATATTCAGGTTATCCTCAAAATGGCCCAACATTTTGCATTCATCTACGCAGAAAGTTTAAAGTATAAACTGCATTGAGGATATTTAACATATAAGTCTTAAACATTTTTCTCACTGAGTATGAACAAATTATTCAGTTATCATCTATATGGAAGGAAAATGTGTGTTCACATGCTTCAACTAACTGTATCTGTTATCAAATCTAATGTTCATGTCAGAGTTTTAGCACAAGGGGGAGTATCAGTAAAAATGTAAGATGCACTTGAATACTGGTGACTATCTTACGAAACTTTTATTTCTTCCATATAAGTTAACTCCAAAAGTATCTGTTAAAACTTGCTGACTCAATCTTACAGATATGGATAAACTTTGGCAAACATATATACCATTACTGTCAATCTGGAAATTACTCTCACTGATCTTCTCTGCCTCTTTGATCAATGTAAATGAGTACTAACCTGGAAGCTATATGATAACTTCCTTCTCATTTTATTATCAACCAGGTTGGCCTGTCCTGTAGCTTCATTAAATGGAGATCCATAGTGCATTTCATTTGCGTCTGGCTCTACTAACCTAATACATACTCAGGCACAGGTACAGGGTAGTACTAGAATTTAGAGTTAGACGTAGACTTGTGATAGATCCAGGTCTATGTTCAGGGTCTAGGTCAAGGCTGGAACAGAGGACAAGGGTAGGGTTAGGATTAAGGTCAATGTCTGCATCAGAGCCACAGTGTAGGCCAGGGCTGGGACTAGGTCTGCGGTTTGAGTTGGGACTTAGGTTAGAGCTGGGTTTAGAGTCAAGGTCAGGGTTAATGAGTATTACTCAGCACCATCACTCTTGTCTGTGCATAGCAATAAAAATATGGTCAAATAGGATCAAGTTCAACATTAGCACCCAGCACTTTCTCTACTCCATCTGTCATTCTATAGAAATATAACACAAAACTAAAAGCCAAATGCAAGATAGAGGTTTTGCAGAAAGCTTGCAGCTAGGCAGAGGGGGGAGCATCTAATGCTGTATTGAGAGGGAAGGAAAAACCATGAAATATGTCAAGGCTACTAACCATGTTGCAATACTCCTCATAAATGGTAGGTTTTACATGGACCATTATTTTAGTCTAGGATAAAGCTTCATTTTAAAACAGCCTCTGTATAAAGGAAGGAAACTGCCTTAATCACTTCTACCAGTTTTCTTTTCATAGATTGTTGATGTAGAGAAAGAATATTGATTATCTCAAATTTATGTTAGGGATTATGGAGCTTATGTGAGATGACAAAGAAAGTAGGAGGTACACTGAGGAGAAAAGATCTTTCTTCTGTGCATTGAGTAATTAAAAGTATTTTTCAATATTATATGACATTATCAACATTAATAATATGACTGACTGAATTCAAAATTTATTTAAAAGTTTTCCTGATCTCAATATTTGCCACCAGGAACATTTGATAAATGAATAGATTGGTGTACTGATGCTCCACTTATTTCTGTGCCTTGCAATTACAACAGCACCCATTTAATGTTCCTCCTCACGTAAAAATGGCTCTGTGATATAATTAAGTTTGTATTTCATCCATTTTAATTTCATTCAATATAGGAATATTTGTCTAACTGAAATAAGCTTAATTATCTCGATTACTGTTTCATTGTTTGTCCGGCCTTGTCTTGTGTAAGAAATACTTGATATTTGTGTCAGTTTGGATTCCCATTGCTGTGCAGAGACACCGTGACAAGGCAACTCTTATACAGGATGACACTTGATTGGGGCTTACACAGTCCAGTATCATTATCGTGAGAATCGTGGCAGTGTCCAGGCAGTCATGGTGCTGGAGGAACTGAGAGTTCTATGCCTTCACCCAATGGAAACCAGAGGCAGACTCCTTTCTGGCAGCTAGGAGGAAGGTCTCAAAACCCACCCTCACAGTGACACACTTCCTCCAACAAGGGCTACACCCTATTAGTGCCACTCCCTGGGTCAGACATATTCAAACATCAATGAGTTAAGAAATATGAGAGTGAAAGTACACAAGTTTGAGCACTCAACGGTGAATAAAATGAGCAAACACAAATCAAGATGTTACCTTGTTATTTGTGTTTGTGTTTAAAAGTTAAGAGGGGAGAGTGAGACAACTCAGTTGAATGGTCTTGCTCTGAATGCATAAAGATCCTATTTTCAATCCCTGTCATTCACATGGAAAGCAAGGCATGGCTGCCCATGACTATATGCCCAGGTTTAGGAGACAGAGATAGGTAGCTCTAAGGATATACCTTGCCAGGCAACCAGTTTCAAATACTATATTTCTGGTTTGGTGACAGGCTCCGTTTTAACGCAATGATGTCAAAGCAGTAAATCAATGAAGTTACTAGTGTACCACTCTGCTCTCCGCTGGATCTGTACCTACACACTCACGTACTTGTACTTCCCACCCACAGAAAGAGAGAAAGACAGAAACAGACACAGACACAGACAGAGATACAGAAAGATTTGCAGAGATGGAGATGCACACAGAGAGACAGAGATAGACAGTATGTGTGTGCTAAAATATGCATGGGTGCCAAAGAGTAAAAGAAATTAAAAAGAGAAAAGATTACTGTGCCTTCTTCTTCCTGAGAAAATGAAGAAACGAAAGGTATCGGCAAATAGGTAACTGAAAAATTCTTACTCAAAGACTAAGACCCAGGTGCACTATACTTTGAATGGAATTATGTCCTCTCCATCACTTTCTCTCTTTAATCTTAGACTTTGCGAATATCAGGAGATGATATTTTATGACCTGACATATGTTTGACCACAGATCTTTTAATTTTTAATTTGTGTTTTGAAGGAGAACAATGCTGTAACCTGAAGCACTGCTGGAAATTGTGGGTTCTAAGTAATTTATTTGAATTAATAAATCTATACTAGTTAAGTGAGCATTCTGTTGAAAAAGAAAGAGAGATGTAAGTCAGCAGATCAATCAGGACAGCACACACCTTCACATCGTCAGTAAATGCCAACAAACATGCAAAGCAACAATGGATCATGTCTCCAGAAGTTGGTTCTAGGACCACTCTTCATATACTTAAAACTATTTCACTGACACTTCATTGTAGACAGAAAGAGAAAAAAAATGACACTTCATGTTTAAGACACGATGCTTTAATCTCTGTTAACTTCCAGTTCATGTTTGTTTTTAAAACCTGTTAGGACAATTTTGGGACAGCTCTTAGTCATTACTAATTCAGAGTCCACTTTTAAGACAGCCATAGTGTTGGGTATAATTAGCCAATACTCTGTCTCCTGAGCAGTTTCTTAGCTCTGATGCTGTTAGAAACTGCTACAAAACTCCCCTTGAGACTTTTGGCTCCCTTGTACATCGGTATTTTATGTTTAAATCAGGACTTAGGAGAGAAGTCTAGAAGTCTTTGGATCTCTGACAATTCTTCTCTATAGTTATCTTTTTTAAGATACCCTGCCCATAAATTTTCTTTAGCTTGACCTCTTCAACCTTCAGCTTCTTTTTATACTATTAATTTAGCAAGCATGGCTGAATTTTTTTCTTTAATATTTAAAATTTTCATTCATGTGTTTGAGTGTGAATCAGTTTGTAGGTATGTACACATGCATGCGGATACCTGAGGAGGACAAAAGATGGTGTTAGATCCCTTGGAGCTGGGAGATTATAAGTAGCTGGATGTGAATGCAGAGGACTAAATGTTGTAGTAATTGTTTAATCTTAATCATGGGTTCCTTTTCTGCCTTAGATCATCCAGTTTCCATGGAAAAGACTAATGACTTTTATATTTATAATAAGCATTTAAAGCTCTACAACTGGGAAGATATCTGCCCTCTACTGTATTATATCTACTTCCCTATCAATAACCCCAACTTAGAACTTGTCATGTTACATCTGGGCCACTCTTGACTCCAAGTGGCCATGTTTTGTGATTCACCAACCCCAGGGTGTCTTTTCATCTTCTCCTTTCTCTCCCTATGATCCTCCTCAGACTCAAGGCCAGGAACACCACCTACTTCTCTTCTTTCCAGCTATAGGCTGTCAGCATCTTTATTCAACCAATAAATTTAAATTTAGGAGCAAGTTTAGATAGGATTACTTACTGTATATGAGGATTCTCTCATCCCTGGGACAACCAGAGCTAGTATTTAGCAAGATAGTACATAGCAACAAACCAAACCTCAACAAACAAACCCCAGTTTATAGCAAAAGCAGCAAATGTTCTTAACTATTGAGACATCATTCATGTCCCAACACTACCTGCATCCTGATTAGACTTTCCGTGCCTTTCCTTTAGTTTGGAAGCTGTGTCTGTGGAGAATGGTGAGGAAAATACAAAATCTCTGTTTCCCATATCATATTGTATATATGTATATATATATATGTATGTATATGTGTATATATATGTAAAAATCTAAAGGAATCAAATCTTCATAATCATTTTTCTCATGTTTCTGGTTGTTTAATGTAGTGGAAAAAATCTAGACCGTGTTTGTTATAAAATGAGTCAGACATATGGTACAACTTTTAACATACATGTTTGAAATTTTCACTGGCATTACTGAAATGAATGAAAAACAGTCAAATAAATGTACAATTATTTATTGTCTTGACAGTATGTTTTCTACTATTTTTATGATGTGATGCTGTTCTACTACAGATTCCAGTGCAAGAAGAGACTTCCTTGGGGCAGGTGAAGAACTGACTGTAGGAGAAAGACAACAGACTGAGGCATGGAAAAAGGCAGAAGACTGCAGGGGCAAGTGCTGGGAGAGGAAAAAAAAACATTTTGACTGAGACAGGCTAACGTCTCTTGTTGGGATAAGAATCAAAAACTCTGAGCTAGAACTTGCCAGGGATGTTCTGGGCTAGACATTTTTATAAGACCCATAAGTTTCCCATCTCATCTTCCTTTTCATGTAACCAAGATGTTTGTCCTGAGTTGGTCTTTTCTTCTATGCTGCCTTTCCTAAGAGAGACAAACCCAAGTGTTAGTTCTCAAGCAGCTTTTCTTTATCTTGGCCTTCCCCATGAGAAAAGAAACAGGACAGTGTGTTTGCATTACCTATTAGTATACATATATACATTTTACAACTTCCTCTCAAAACTTTATATGTACCAGATAGAGTTTACAATATATTCAGATATATAAAAATTGTAAATTGCTATTGTCATCAGTGTTTATCTGTGTACGTGTTCTATGTGTACACATATGTACATGGAGTAAGGGCTGAAAAATAATACCTTTGTGTGTGTGTGTGTGTGTGTGTGTGTGTGTGTGTGTGTGTGTGTGTGTATGCACAAGGAGACCATGAGTTGATGTTAGGAGTCTTCAAACATTGTTCCCTACCTCGTCTTGGGAGACAGTCTCTTACTGAGCTCACTGATTGACTGAATTAGTTGACTTGTGATTCACCTTGCTCTAGCCCCACCCTGGCCCCCTGAAGAGCTAGAGTTATAGATATACAAGATCACACTTTGCTTCCACACGGATGCCAGGAATGTGAACTCAGGTGATCCTACTTCCACAGCAAGCAATTTACTCACTGACCTGTCTTCTTAGCTTACTAGTCAGTTTTGTACAACTCCAAAGTTCACAGTGCCTCAGGGAAGGTGATAAGTGCATGGATGGAAGAACTGAAGCACACTGAATTATAGATGATGTAAAGGAGCAAAAGAAAGGTCTGGAGATGAGGTGGTAGTGATGACGATGATGATGATGACGGTGACGATGATGATGATGGTGACTTCCCTTTTCCCTACCCACTTCTATTTGCTTATCTTTACTTATTTTAGAATAAACAGATGTCTGCACAAGAATGACTACAACATTTTAGAAGTTGACACCAAAAAAGAACGTTGAATATAGAGATGGGAAGCATCCAAAACAAAAATTTGATCAGTTTCATTACTTGTGTAAATAAAGCTCTTAATACTTTAAACATAAAAGGGTGTGTATTTTGTCAAATGCTTTTTTTCGTATCTAAGGACATGATCATGTGATTTTTTTCTTTGAGTATATTTATATAGTGGATTGCATTAATGGGTTTTTGTCTATTGAACCAACCTTGCATCTCTGGGATAAAGTCTACTTGATCCTGGTGAATGCTGGTTTTCATGTGTTCTTGGATTTGGTTTGCAAGAATTTTACTGAGTATTTTTGCATCAATATTCATAAGTGGGATTTGTTTAAAGATCTCTTTTTTGGTTGCATCCTTGTGTGGTTTAGGTATCAGAATAATCGTGGCTCCCTAGAATGAGTTAGATAGTGATTTATTTTATAGAATAGTTTGAGAAATATTAGTATTATGGTTTTTTTGAAGGTCTGATAGAATTCTGCACTAAAATCTGTCTTGCCCTGGACTTTGTTTGGTTGCAAGGTTTTTAGTGACTTCTACTTCTTTATAGGATGTGGGACTCTTTAGATAGTTTACCTTCTCTTAATTTAAGTTTGGTATGTGGTATCTGTCTAGGAAAACATCCATTTCATCTAGATTTTCCACTTTTGTTGAGTATAGGCTTTTATAGAAGGATCAAAAGATTTTTTGAATTTCCTTCATTTCTGTTGTTATCACTCCCTTTCCTTTTCTGATTTTCTTAATTTAGATACTGCCTCTGGGCCCTTTAGTTAGTTTTACTTTGGGTTTATCTATCTTGTTGTTTCACTAAAAAATCAGTTTTTGGTTTTGTTGATTTTTTGTATAGTTCTCTTTGTTTCTATTTGGTTGATTTGGGACCTGAATTTGACTATTTCCTGCAGTTTACTCGTCTTGGGTGTGTTAGCTTCTTTTTGTTCTAAAGCTCTCAGGTGTGCTGTTAGGTTGCTAGTGTAGGATCTCTCCAATTTCTTTACCTGGGCACTTGGAGGTATGAATTTTCCTTTTAGCAGCACTTTGTGTCCCATAAGTTTGGGTATGCTGTGTCATTACTTACATTGAAGTCCAAGAAGTCTTTTTTTTTTCTTTCTTTACTTCTTCCCTGACCGAATTATCATTGAGTAGAGAGTTGCTCAGTTTCCACATGCATGTGGGCTTTCGGTTGTTTTTGTTGTTATTGAAAAGCTGAAAGAAGCTAAGAAGGTGGGTGTCCCTGTAAGAGGACCAGCAGTGTCAATTAACATAGACCCCCGAGGTCTCTCACACTGGACCACCAACCAGGCAGCATATGCTAGCTGATATGAGGCTCCAAACAGGTATACAGCAGATTACTACTGGGTTTAGGTTAAGTCAGAGAAGATGCACTTAACCCTCAAGAGACTGGAGGGTCCAGAGAGTTTAGAGGTCTGATTGGGTGGGAGGTTATGAACATCTTCGTGGAGACAGGTGAGTGGGGAGGAGGTATGGGATGGGGAACAGTCAGAGGGTGGACCAGTAAAGGAATAAAATCTGGAGTGTAAAAAAATAAATAAATAAAATTTAAAAAAGAAAGAATAAAAAAATGACATTTAAAAGTAATTACTTAGAAGATTCTAGGATCTTCTTAGGTTCTTTGAAAGTAATAATGCAATGAGATTCAGTGTCTCACATCTCCTGTCCCAGTACTTGGAAGATCAAGGCAGGAGGATCAGGAGGTGACAACAAACCTTAGGGATATAGGGACTTTGAGGCCACCATGGTCCACATGAGATTTTCCTTAACAAAATGTGAAGAAAATAATAAAAACAGGCAGTTATTTTACAAAGACAGGGAAATTACTCAATATTGTATCATCTGTGCCTATAATAATGAGATGACCATAAGTTGTAATAGGTTTTGTTCTTATTCATTTTTCTTTGATTATAGTGATCATGATATTTAACTAATTTTAGAATACAATCTTTAGCTTAAAGAATCATGGTCTTTCAGTACAGGGTATATAGCTACAATCACAAGACTCAAGAATCTGAGGCATTGCTGAATGTTTAATAAATAATTAAATTAATTGCTGAATGTAAATAAATAAATAAATAAATAAATAAGAATCATGATCTTCCATGATCATGAATCATGATCATGATAAAGGAGTTTTATATAGTCATTTTGCGCATCCCAGTCTTACATTATCTCAGCTTCTAGTCATTACTATTGCCAACAGATGCATTTTGGGAATCTCTCTCTCTCTCTCTCTCTCTCTCTCTCTCTCTCTCTCTCTCTATCTCTATCTCTATCTCTATCTCTATCTCTTCTCCTAATATCATCCAAAATTTTATACTCTCTTTAGCTCCAACCCAGAGTCTCCAAAAGCAGACTAGCAATAAAGGAAGTGTGGGGAAATGCTCTCACTTAAGGATAATCTTCATCTAAGATAGTGATATCTATGATGGCACAACTAGACCGGTCATTATTGGAGGCATCTCATAGATCACTTATCACTCTTAATAGATAAACACAGCAGCACAGCACAGCCCACTCATATTAGAATGATATCTTCTGCACTCTCACTTTTGCTTATTCCCTATTCCTACTCAAATAATTTCATTTCCCCAAGCTACTGGAAACTAATTATGTGTGACAGAGTGTTGCTTTGCACCCAGACTGCCTGCTGTCCAATCATTCTTGCCTTTGGGGTTGGGGGTGAGGTAGTGCGGTGCGGAATCAATGGCTCAGACTCCAGTAGCAGGTGAGAACACAGCAGAAAGCTCATTATTAACTCTCAGGAAGCGCTTTAATACCCTCCCAGGGCTGTAAGGCCACACTTGCTGTTTACCACAGCTTCATCAATGAGGCCTGCTGTTCTTCGTACACCAAAGCTCCTTTTAAGAGAAATTAAACTGAAAAAGAGAAAGTTAGAAGTCACAGGATGTGATTCTTCCAACTTACAGTCGAGATAACTAACCATAGCATTCCAGTTACCTGGTTGAAGACATAAATGAAATAATCTTAAGACGTGCTGGAGATCGTCAAGTCTTTGAATTATTATCATGTGTGGCTCTGTAAATAAGACCCAGAGATACAGGTTAGTCATTGTCTTGTTCACATGCACGCACATGCGCGCGCGCACACACACATGCACACACACACACATGCGCAAGACTCTCTCTCTCTCTCTCTCTCTCTCTCTCTCTCTCTCTCTCTCTCTCATTCTCTCATTGCTCCCAAAGAGAAAAATTTAAAACAGAGGTTCATGCTTTAACATCGTTAGCTATACAGTGATGTTTTCTCTTGCCCCTGTTTATACTAAATGTTAAGTATGCAAATGTCTTAGTTTCTGCATTAGAAATGGCAATTACATCTACAGTGAATTTCTGTGATAACCCTAAAAAGGAAACTTGAGAAGAATTTCCATGAATTTTACAGTAAATTGAATACTTGGATGTGAGAGACATGACAGGGAAAAAATGATTCAGATATAAAATTGTTTCAGCAACAGTTAGAAAAATCAGCGATTTTCTTACAGTAATAAAAATCTTTCTGTGACAGCTAGCTCCAACACAAAATTACCGAGATATAAACTAAGGCATGTGCTCTTGAGATAAATGAAGTATGAATGCATGGAACAACAACAACAAAATAAATTGATTGAAACATTGGAAGTAGAAGAGGAACTCAAATTTCTCTACCATGACATTGTTCTTTTTAGTGTGTTAAAAACTCACTTTGATGTTGGTTCTTTTTATAATAGATTTGAATTTAAGTTATAAAGGCCAAAGTTTACATATTTGTCTACCTGTTATATCTGTACTAGTCTCTACTTTTTAAGTAGGTATTGTAATTTCTATTGTAAACAGTTAACATAATTTTATCTTAAGATATGGCTGTTTATTTTCATAATAAGGTAAACTCATCAAAAATAAATTATTATAACATTATCTTAATTGTATTGATATTTAGGCTAAAAATTCTGATTCACAAATAATAACTTCTTTGCATCTAATATCTATTTTTTGTATGATAACAGTATTTTCAGAATAGAGTAGTACTGATAAATCACTATGGTTTCCAAAGACAATTGGCTTCTGTTTTCTCTGACCTTCTGAGATATTTCGCCAACATTTACATTCACTGAAGTCCTGCTGACATCAATTGGTTATTGTTACATGATTCCTTTATCACTTCAAGGCTGAAGAGATGCCTCAATGTTTAAAAACAACGTCTGCTCTTTCATAGAATCTGTATTTGGTTCCCAGGATCAATATGATGGCTTACAACTTCGCAGCGTCAGTTTCAGGGGATATGGCGCTTCATGAGGCACTAGTCACAATGGCTATGCATGACACTCAAGCATGTAAAATAAAGTAAAATAAAATATAATCCAGATACAGTAACTCCTATGGTAAAGACAGTTGGGAAAGGCCTCGAACCAATTGGTACAGGAGACAACTTCCTGAACAGACAACCAAATGCACAGGCACTAAAATCAACAATGAATAAATGGAAGCTCATGAAACTGAAAAGCTTCTATAAGGCAAAGGACATGGTCACTAGGACAAAATGGCAACCTATAAAAATGGGAAATGATCTTTATCCACCCTATATCAAATAGAAGGTTAATACCCAAAGTATATAAAGAACTCAACAAGTTAGACACCAACAGACCAAGTAATCCCACCAAAAATGCACAGAGCTCAACAGACAATTCTCAACAGAGGAATCTCTCATGGCCAAGAAATAATTAACTGTTTAACATCATTAGTCATCAGGAAGCTGGAAATCAAAACAATTCTGAGATTCCATCTTGCATCCGTTAAAATGTCTAAGATCAAAAACTCAAGAGACAGCACCTATGTGGATATGGAGCCTGAGGAACACTCCTCCATTGCTGGAGGGAGGGCAAACTCATAAACTCACTTTGATAACCTGTTTGTGAAACTAATAGTAGAGAAAGTGGGGAAGAGCCTCAAACTCATAGGCACAGGGGAAATTTTCCTGAACAGAACACCAATGGCTTGGTGAGATTCTACCTCACACCAGTCAGAATGACTAAGATCAAAAACTCAGGCGGAATGTCCAAGATACGATTGACAGAGCATATGAAACTCAAGAAGGAAGAAGACCAAATGTGGGTGCATCGGTCCTTCTTAGAAGGGAGGACAAAATATCACAGGAGAAAGTACAGGGACGGTGAGTGGAAGCAGGGACTGAAGGAAAGGACATCCATAGACTGCCTCACCTGGGATCTATCCCATATGCAGCCATCAAGACCAGTCTCTATTGCCGATACTAAAAAGTGTTGAGGCTCCTCTGCTGAGGGGAGCCTGATATGAACGTCTCCTGAGAGGCTAAGCCAGAGCCTTATCGATACAGATAAAGATGCTTGCGGTAGCATGGAGATCCCAATGGAGGAATTATTGTGAGGACTGAAGGAGCTGAAGGGGTTTGCAACCCCATAGGAAGAACAACGATATCAATCAATCAGAATCCCGGAGCTCCCAGGAACTTAACCTCCAACCAAAGAGTACCCATGGCTCCAGCTGCATATCTAACAGAGGATGGCATTGTTGGACATCAATGGTCCTGTGAACACTTGATGCCCAGTGTAGGGAATTGCCAGGCCAGGGAGGTGGGAGTGCGTGGGTTGGTGGGGAAGTACCTGAATAAAAGCGGGGGGGGGGAGTGGAATGTGATTGGGGGTTTCTGGATGTGAAACTAGGAAAGGGAATAACATTTGAAGTGTAAATAAATGAAATATCCAATAAAAGAAAAAGGAAAAAAAGAAACCAATTTGACTGTTTCTTAGAAAATTAAAAATCTGTCAGTCTACCTCAAGATGAACTCTTGGATATAAATCACCTTTGCTCTATATTACCATAAGGACACATGCTCCTCTATATTCACAGCTGCTTTATTTGTAATAGCCAGAAACTGGAAACAACCCAGAAGTCCCCCAACTGAAGAATGGATAAAGACAATGTTGTGCATTTACACAAGGGAATACTACTCAGCTATTGAAAAGTAAAAACATCACAAAATTTGCAGGCAAATAGATAGAACTAGAAATATCATCCTGAGTGAGGTAGCCCAATACCAAAAGTACATGCATGGTATGTACTTACTTAAAAGTAGACAGTAACCGTAAAGTACAGGATACACACCTTACAGTCCATAGACCTGAAAATCAAGGGCCACAGCTAGAATGTTTGAATCTCACTCAGAAGGAGAAGTAAAATAATTTTTGGAGGCAGACAGAGGGAAGGATCTGGGTGGGAAAGGATTTGGGGAGGGAAACAGGAGATGGGGATCAAGATCAAGTGTGAGGGGAGATGAGGATAGAGGGACAGGAGAATGAATAAAATAAAATAAATCTTTAGAAAAAGGACACTGTGATGTGTTCAGATAGGACACAATATATTTGCTGAGTGAACTTTTAAGTTTTTAATACTGATTATTACAATTGCCTTAAAAACATATAAATGATCAGCATGCACAGAATCAAACCCCCCTAAGGATGTAGTTCTCTGAATGAGGTTTAGCACCCATAAATAGTTATAAAACAAGTTAAAATACAGTTTCAACTTCTTTAAAGCTTTCTCAGGCCTACAGATATGCATTCCAATCTTAAAGTTTATATTTGCACTAACGATATTCAAGAAGAACCATGTAGACTTGGATTTGCTTGTGGTTTTTAAAGTTTGGAGGCGCTAGGAATAAAATCCTGGGCACAATTCGTGCTAGGCAAGCATTCAATTGGTGAGCTAGCTCCTTAGCTCAGAATGACAATCTCAATCATCCAATGCTCCCAGTTGGGTCTCCATGCGGGGCTCCTAAAGCAGGAGCAGGGGTTATCTTTGACTACATTGTCTGCCATTGGATCTGTTTTCCCTAACTGGGCTGCCTTGTCTAATCTTAATAAAAGAATATGTGCTTAGTCTTACTGCAACTTGATATGCCATGACTGGTTGATATCTAAGAGCTGTCACATGAGATTGCTGGAGGAATTCATTACTGTCTGGCTGAGTCCACTGGGACAGGATAACCAGAGGCTGATTTTGAATCTTAAAATATACTTTATTAGCCTTTTCTCTTTTCTGAATTTCATATGTCTTCCTTTACTCAAATAAATTTTAGCAGTGATGAAAATTTGTTCCCATTTCTTTGAGTCATTCTTGTGAGTCAAAAATTCTGAGAGCAGACTTGGGCTTCTGGGGAGAGATGTGGGCACAGAGTATTATTGTGAAAAGAAAGAAAAACTTTGGGTCAAGTTGAGGAAGGGGAGGAAGAGCTGCTGTCTGCTGTGTTTCCCTCATCCTCTAGACCTTTTTAGTTCAGAGAGAACAGCAGTCAGAAAGGCTTACAGACTTGAGAAGTAACTGAAAATTCTGATGATGCGAGTCAAAGGTTAACCCAATTAAGGAAAGCGTGCAGTATTCAGAGAATGCCAAAACCTTATTGAGGTTGTTGACACTGAATATACACAGCTCTACCTTTTCAGGCTGTAGGATGTTTTATGGGGCAGTTTATTTCTGTCACTTTAGTCTGAATCTTTTAGTATATCCAAGAATAGTAGACAATAACCTACTTATAGGGTTATATAATATTTCCCTAATGCTTTTGAATGGAACTGGCAAATGCACATACACACAACTGTCTTATTTGATTTTATTATTTTATTTTATGTGTATGGGTGTCCTCCTGCACGTGTGTTTGTGCACTACTTGTGCAATTGATGCCCATGGAGGTCAGAAAAGAAGGTCAGAAAAGGAGGTCAGATTCCTTGGAATTGAAATTAGACGTAGCTGTGAATTATCATTTGGCTGCTGCAATTCAACCTGGGTCCTCTAGAAGGGCAACCAGTGCTCTTAACTGTTAAGATGTTTCTCCAGTCCCCACACAACCCATTTTCATTTCATTTAAACAGATTGATGAATGACTTAATATTATTTCATTAGAGTCTTTCTGCTCCCTGTTTATCTGTTTCATGAGCATGTATCATTATACAGTTTTAATATAATATTTTATCACTTATTTGGAATTTTGTGCATGCATGCATAGAATGCGTTTTGATCACATTTTACCATTATCTTCCTCATGACTCTTCCTGGATCTAACTATGCATGTCCCATACCCTCCTAATTTCATGATCTATGGATTTTTTTTAAATAATTGTTTTATTAGTAGACATAATCATAAATTTTCACCAACAGGACTGTTCAACCATGAGCTGACTAAAAATGACATCAGTAGGGATGTCAAAGTGGACAGGAGGAAGACTAAGTGGCCTCAACCCTACCCTAAGAACTACAGACAACAAAGGAGTGCTGAGAATGGGAGGACAAACTGACTGGTTATCCACTACCAAATGGTGAGCCCTGAAAACATTCCTATGAGTAGCCTTATGTAAACTGAGAAGGTTATATACACAGACATATATTGTACATATAGGCATATGATTGCAATTCATTTTTTAAAATGCCATGGATTTGTAAAAATGCAAGGAGAAATATGTAGCAGGGTTTGGAGGGAGGAAAAGGAGGGAGTAGTGATGTGATTGCACTATAAACTTCAAAATACAAAAGAAAGCATCGTTTTCAGCCATCTACTGCTATTGGGAGTCCATAAATGCAGTGGCCTTGTCATATCTAAAAGGCATCTATCATTTGCCCCAGTTCTTCTGACCTCTGGCTCTTACAAGTCTTCCTGGTTCATCCTCTTCAGTGGATCCTGTATCTTGAGGAACATGGATTAATACAGAAGTCCCATTTCTGGCTGAGCTCTTTCCAGACGCTTACACTCTGCAGTTTTGTTTTGAGTTCATGGGTTAACTGAGTTCCACTACACAAAGAAGCTTCTCTAATGGGTTCTGAGAGCTAAAACAGGTAGTTTTGGACTTTGTCTTAATTGGCCAGGTACTGTTAACTTTTCATGCATTATTTCACTGCCTTATAAATATTCCTTGGGAATCATTATTTCAGCAGTTTACCTTGCTTTTCCTTTATAATGAATGCAAAATGACTGTAAAATAGATATATCTTTATTTATTCAGTATTCAACCTAGTTGCTGCCAATCAATTATCATTTTGTTTTATTTTGCTGCTTTAATACTGGCTGTAACAAAGATCTTTGATTTTTATCCGAAAGATCAGTTTTTCGTGTTTTAAGGTCCATATTCTTTAACTTTAAAAAAGTTATGTATTTCTCATATTTAAAATCTTATTTTATTAGAAATTTACTGTATTAATGATTCAATATAAATATCTGTTTTTTTTTTCAGAAGGGGTGTTTCAGGTAATTTTCTAAAACTCATTAAAATTCAACAATAGCTTTGTAACACATTAAAATAAATAGTGATATTTTAACATTTGATGAACTATGCTTAAGTCATAAATTCATCCGTTTAAATTTAAAAAATTTTGCTTCAGTAAGAAAATATCTTCTCTCATTGGCCTTCACATACAGTTCTTATACTAGAAGAGTACTCTCATTTCCTCATGTAAAGATTTATTTATTAATGGTAGGCTTTCTTCTGAATATTAATCAAGAGACCTTTTGGATTTAAGTGTAAATTTTTAGCATATTTATATGTGAATATATGGAAATATTATGTTCATATGTATTTATGCTCATATATTACATATATATATATTTAGTAAATTTATGAAACTGAAAAGAGAGCTTATTCATTTGTACAAAGGAGAATTTTATATTATTTATTGATAATATCTTACTCCATATTATATGGGAAGGCATGACTTTTCCTAACATCCTGTTTATGTCAGGTCAGGTCTTCAACAATGTTTGTACATTTCTTTTCTTTGCCTGTTTTTTTTTAAAAAATTCATTTTATATCCTGATTGTTGCCCAGTCCAAGCCCCCCACAATTTCATATTTCAAATATTTTTATTCTTGGATTTTAACTTCTGGGAGACCCATGATAATACTTGCTTGGCTGCTGGGTTTACAAAGTAGTGTTTGTACAGCTGCCTTCTTGAAACTTCTGAGTTTTTTCTTCCTACTTGAGCTTTCGATGATATACAATCTGCCAAAGACAGAAGTTATGCATTAAATATTTCCCAAAGTCTAGTAGGATTGTAGTTCTACAAATAAATGTCTTTCCTTCCTCTTTGGTCTCAGGAAAAGTCTATGCAACATCGAACAAAAGTATGGTAACTGGTATTTTGGCATGGGTGTAGGCATAAAGCCACCGAGTGAAGTTTTAAACTACCAAATTCAGTTGTTCAGGTTTGACATTACCCAGGAGACAGATGAGATGACTGCCAAATTTTAAAAAGGGTGAAGTAGTTCCAAAATTGGCATAAGGAGGGGATTTACATAATCTCTGGAATTGGAGGGCGCATATTGATCTGAAGTCCAAAGTTCACCAATTGAGTCACAATGTGGAAGGCAAGAAAGGAGGATGCCTTTACCTGCTGTTGCCAAGGGTGTTATGAGTCACTGGGAGACCAGAGAAAGCAGAAAACACATAGACACTGCTCCATCACTCATTACTGACTACAAATCATGCACCGCAGTTTCCAAAAGCCACTGAAACCCTGAATATGGTAGCCAAATTCTGTAGGACACACTTTACATAGAACTTAATGTAAACAAGTTTCCCTGACATTGTTGTGAGTGTGAAAAAATAAGTTTCATGCATTAATTGACTTTTCATACAGTATAAGTTATTGGACAGGTTACCCCACTTATATAATTAGTGTGTACCTTGGTGATTTACACATCATATTTTACAAAAAGTATATTTTACTTGAGTAAGTTTCAGCTGATAATTTTTCCTCAAGAAAACAGACTTTCTTACTGTTATTTTTAGACATTTTCTAACTCAAGGTTTTATTAATTCTTGTGCTTTCTCTAGAAGTAAATTATATAATTGATATAATATTTTATCAAGGAAGTATTGTAGATGTTATCTGTGTGTGTGTATTATGCATTAATGGGAATTGTATGACTATCCTACTAATTTGTATATCTTTATTGATGTTTTGTCCACCTCAGTTCTTGAGAGACACACAAGGAAACTGAGTTCCATGTCTGCTACATATGTACAGGGGTCCTTGATCCAGCCTGTGTATGCTCTTTTATTGGTGACTCAGTCTCTGAGAGCTCTCAGGAGTCAGGTTAGTTTACTCTATTGGTCTAATCAATAGAATATTGATTAAGAATTTAAACAGCTTTCTTCCTCTTCCTCTCTTCCCCTCTTCCCTCTCTCTCCCTTCTCTCCCCATTCCCCTTCCCTCTCTATATGTTTATGGCTGGCCTTTACTCCCCCACCCTCTCTGTCTCTTTCTCTGTCTCAACTCCCTCAACTACCCTCTCCATACCCTAAATAAACTGTTTTATACTAAAAAAAAAATTAAACAAAAGTTGAGACGTCTAACCATGGGGACATGGTACCTGAAGAGGCTACCTCCTGTAAACAGACAGGACCCTCAACGGAAGAGTAAACCACCAAGCCACCTACGACACTTTTGATCCAGAATTTGCCCTGTCTAAAAGAAATATAGGGACAACGATGGAACATAGACTGAAGGCCAACGAATAACCAGTCCAACTTAAGACCCATCCCATTGGCAAACAACAATTCCTGACACTATTAATGATAATCTGCTATTTTTGCAGGCAGGAGCCTAGCATAACTGTCCTTTTTTTCGGAGACTCTACTCTGGAGGTGACTAAAAGAGATGCAGATACCCTGGAACTCTTATGGTAGAGTTGGGGGAAGGATTGAATGCCCTGAAGAAGACAGCACCTTGATGGGAAGACCAATAGAGTCAACTAACCTGACTCCTGAGAGCTCGCAGAGACTGAGTCACCAATAAAAGAGCATACACAGGCTGGACCAAGGACCCCTGTACATATGTAGCAGACATGGAACTCAGTTTCCTTGTGTGTCTCTCAAGAACTGAGGTGGGGTCTGTCACCTAAAGCAGCAGCCTGAATACAGAATCCATTCCAAAACAGCGCTGCCTTGTCTGGCCTCAATGGAAGAGGTTCTACCAAAACTTGCCAAGACTTGTTGTGGCAAGGTTGGGGAACACCTGGGGAATACCCTCTCAGAGGAGAAGGGGAAGGGGAATGGGGGAAGGACTATGTGAGGGAAGGCCTGGAGCAGGGGCAGCATTTTGGATGGAAATAAATAGACAAATAAGAATTTAAGCAGAAATGATAAATATGACTTAACTAAAGCTTAATGTTTTTCATCTTCCACGTTTTGCTAGGTTTCAACTTTGTGGAACATTACATTTTTGTTTGCAAACTCAGCGCTGAGTTTATTCATCCACTCCTAAAACTAAGGCTTTGCTGCCAGAAGGGACAAATTGCACAATGCACTTATTTTTGACACCTTGAAAAGATATAAAAATAAAATTAAATTCCCTGTTAAATTATGCAGACTAAGCAAAGAGAATTAGCATCACAAAACAGTGTACTTTTAGAAAAGTCATCAAGCAAATTGCAAAATAACATAAAACAAAAAAGAGCATGGTGAGGCTCAGTACAGGGTTTGCAGAAGGAGATAAAAGGGCAAATCATTTAATTATAATATAATCTAAAAATAAGCAGACAGTAGAGTCCTTACAACTATATTGGCTTCTTTAAAATGTTTCCAAATAAATACATTACATTATGTTCCTTTCGTGGGTTTACAAGACGAATGTAGTGATGTTTCTGTGCATCCACTTGAGTAGCTTTTGAACAGCCAAGTTCTCTTTTAATAGCAGTGGTATAAAAGAGTTTTGATCTTTGGTAGATATCTTAGAAACTCCAGATGGTCTTAGCCACACATGTTGTAAGATAGATATAGTAATGTGACCATTGATAGATACTCTGAAAATAAATTTAAGGAATGATTGCTAAGAATTTTGCTTAAATACATATTACCAGAATCTGGTAGGCTAAAAGTTCTCATCCCCAATCCAGAGTTATTTTCTGCTTTGGGAAGGCCGTCTAATTTGTTGACATCTATTTTAGTGAAATGGCCATGACTGAACCAAATACATTACCTGATGCCCCCTGGTTTTTTGTTTGTTTGTGGTTTTTATCCCATTACTACTTCAGCCATCTCACAGCAGCTTGTACAACTCAGATGGTATGGGAAATTTGATGATCCTAAATGGAATGAGATCAAAGAACAAAAAGAATGGAAATATTTACTTAATGCAACCTTTGCTGAAGACATTCTATACTCATTGTACCTTGAAGATATATACAATTTAGAATGGCTCCCTGTAGTGGCTATTCCTGATTGTCAACTTGATTATATCTGGAAAGAACTACAATTTAGAATTGGAAGGCTCACCTGTAATCCTGATCTTGAGGTTGGGAGATACAAGTTTCTGACCTGGATCTTAGCATGGAGATCTTGAGGCACAGTGGTTATGAATCTCAAGGGACTGAGGCAAGGAGATCTCTTAGTTCAATGTCATATGGGGTAAAGCAAGTTCCAGATCCAGGTATGATAGTACACACCTTTAATTTGGGACAAACCTTCTGCTGGACACTTACATAAGGACATTGGAAGGAGGAAGATTCTCTTCTTTGCATTCCTGCCTTGTGGGACTGAACAACTTAGACATCCATTAACAGCTGCTGCTGACCATTGTTGGAGAGTTGGACTACAGACTGTAATCATCAACAAATTTCCTTACTGTACAGAGACTATCCTTAAGTTTTGTGACTCTAGAGAAACCTGACTAATACCGAAGTTGGTACTGGGAGTGGTTGTAGAGGAACAGAAGTATAAGGATGAATATTTTAAGAATCTGGAGTTGGTTTAATAATTTTCCAGCACCTTCAATGACTGAAATCTCTCCAGATACTCTCTCTCCTGGGAGCTTGGAGAATACTGAAGATCTGTGGTTGAAATTATATTTTAAAGTTAAAGAAGCTATCACCTTTGATTATGTTCATGAATTAGGTGATTCAGTGTACAAAACTTTCTATAAATTGGGGGAAAAATCAGAAAATGATTTTGCTGGCTTGTTGCTCTTAGTATCTCTGGAAAAATTAATGAAGGAAAAGTATGAACTATATGATAAAATCAAATGACTCCAGATGTTAAGTAAATAATCTAAAGGTTTCTCAGTGTGCCCTTGAAGATAATCTCTCCAGCAGACACAGAGCTTGAGTTGCAGAAAATCAAACCAAAGCCCTCATTAAAAGGTTGGCTGAATTACAGTGAAAATTCAAGTCTCAGCCTCAGAGTGTGTCGGTAATTAAAGTAAGAGCATTAATTGGTAAAGAATGGGATCTTATAACTTGGGATGGGGATATGTGGGAGGACCCTGTTGAAGCTGAGAATTTTAAATCTTCAGATTCTCAAGGGTTTGTCCCACTTGAGGAAATAGTACCCTCAGCTCCAAACCTTGAAATAATGTCTTTTTCACATGAGAAAAATTAACCCCTCAGAGTCTAATAAACCATCAGTGACTTTCACAGAAGAAATGACAGACGACACAATATTGATGTTTCTCAAGGCCCATCAGTAGTTTCTTTTAGATCCATAACCAGAGGCAAAACAGGCCCCTAGGGAGGCAGAATGTGTAGTCCATGAGAAAATGCACTACACTACTAAGGAGCTTAATGAGTTTGCTAATTCATTCAAGCAGAATTCTGGTAATATGTGTTGGAATGGATTTTAAGGGTGTGGGATAATGGTGGAAGAGACATAAAACTAGAAAGTCAGTTTATTAGATGGCAGGAACTCACCTGAAAATTACTGATATTTTTATTAGATGACACTAGACTCAAGCATGCAGTCACAAACCCAACCTCACTAAGATTTGGACTCCTTTATCTTGCCCAGAATTGCCCTCTATGCAGTGAGTAGGGAGGGTGTACAGGCTAAAGAGTATTAATATATGCTATCAGTGTTAAAACCCAGTAGAAAGAGACACAGTCAATCTTTCAATATTCAGATTAAAAACTACAAGAAAAGAGTTTTATTAATTTGGCTGTGTCTTTTGTATCTGATCTAATTTGTGGTTTGGAAACCTAGATAGCATTCCTTCCCTCCCAAGAGCAGGTATAAATGTCAACCTCCCAAACCACAACTCAAAAAGGAGTTCACTGACCTCCAGAAAGGCATTCTAGACAAACAAATAAGAGTCTGTGAAGGTAAACCAGAAGGAGGAGTCATTTTGGTTAGATACAAACCAAGGAAGGAGTAATTTTGAGTAGATGTGCATGGTTGTGTATATGTTTGCTTTGATATATTAGCAGCCATATAATATTCTTTTCTTATTTTAATATATATTTTTGAAGAGACAAGGGATAATTTGTTTTAGACATGTGACATGGTCGCTTTTAGCTTAGTTCTGTTGTCAAGGATGCCATGTCACAACCTTTCTTCACTGTTTGATGTCTGCCCATTTTATTGTGACATTTTCCTTTTCAATAAAGCTATAACACAGATTTAAAAAAAAAAGTCAGTTTATTGACATGGGCCCTCTGAGTGGAGACTCTAGGTTTAATATGGAAGCTCACACAGTTTTAAAAGGTGCCAGAAGTTTGTTTGAATGGTTGGCTGAAGTGTTTATCATAAAATGGCCTACTGAAAGGGAGTTAGAGATGCCTGATATCCCTTGGCTTGGTGTTGACAAAGGGATTTTATGACTCAGAAAAATTGCAATGCTAGAGTGGATGTGTTGTATAAAATCTAGTCCTCCACAATGGGATCATCCCAGAAGATATGCCCTTCATGAATCCTATAAGAAGCAAATTAATAAGAGGGACACCAGCACATTTGAAGAGTTTTGTTCTTGCCCTTTCCTTTTGCCAAATCTTAGGGTTGGAGATGCTGCTGCTCAATTAGTTGAATTAAATGCAATGAGTTTAATTGGGCCCTGAGGCAACAAGGGCCAGTTGGCAGTGCTGAATCACCAGAGACAAGGTGATTATAGTTATAGTATTGTACAGCATAGTAAAAGCAATGTTTATAATGACATAGCCCATAATCATGGGCACAGGAGAGGTGAAATTTATAATGGCATGACCTGTTCAGACCTTTGGTACTGGCTAATCATGGTGTTTCCATGATAGATAGGAAGCCTACTGCATGTCTGTTTGATCAGTATAAGCTGAAAAATTCTCAAACAAATGAAAGAAAGGCTACATTGGATTGTGGCAAATGGCAACCTTGGCCAGTGAATCAATTTCCAGACTTGAGTCAGTTTACAGATCCCAAACCCCATGAATTATGGGGTGGCCAGGAAAGATCTTGATAAAACACTTAAAGTCTTGCTGTTGATCTTTCTCCAGTTCTTCCCAAGAAGGACCTATGGCTTTCTACAAGGGCAACCATACACTGGGGGAAAGGAAATAATCAGATGTTTTGGGGTCTATTGGATAATGGTTCTGAATTGACACTGATCCCAGGAGATCCCAAGAAATACTATGGCCCTTCAGTTAAAGCAGGGGCTTATGGAGGACAGGTGATTAATGGAGTTTTGACTGATGTCCAACTCACAGTAGGCCCAATAGTTCCCTGAATACATCTTGTGGTCATTTCTCCAGAATGTATAATTGGGATAGATATACTTAGAAATAGGCAGAATTTTCACATCGGTTCCTTGACCTGTGGAGTGAGGGCTATTATGGTTAGAAAGGCTAAATGAAAGCCTTTAGAGTTGCCTCTGCCAAAGAAAATACTGAATAAAAACCAGTATCGTATTCCTAAAGGAATTGCAGAAATTACTGCCACTATCAAGAAGTTGAAAAATATAAGAGTGGTGGTTCCCATCACTTCTCCCTTTAACTCTCCTATGTGGCCAGTGCAGAAGACGGATGGATAACAGTTACTATTGAAAACTAAATCAGGTTGTAACTCTGATTGCAGCTGCTGTGCCAGATGTAGTTTCATTATTTCAGCAAATTAACACACCTCCTGGTACCTGTTATGCAGCTGCTGATCTATCAAATGCCTTCTTCTCGGTACCTGTCCATAAAGACCACCAAAAGCAATTTGCTTTCAATTGGCAAGGCCATCACTATACCTTTACAGTTTTTGCCTCAAGGATATATCAACTCTCCTTCCCTGTGTTGTAACTGAATTAGAAGGGATCTTGATCTGTTGTCTCTTCCATAAAATATCACGTTGGTGCACTATATTGATGACATTATCCTGATTGGACCAAGTGAGCAAGAAGTAGCAACCACCTTGGACTCATTGGTAACACATATGCAAATCAGAGAATGGGAATAAATCCAACCAAAATTCAAGGACCACCTATATCAGTGAAATTCTTAGGAGTCCAGTGGTTCAGGGCATGTAGAGATATTCCTACTAAGGTGAAAGATAAGTTATTGCACCGGCCCCTGCCACCATCAAGAAAAAAGCACAAGGTTTACTGGGTTTATTTGGATTCTGGAGACAGAAGGTTACTCAGTCCCATTTACCAAGTGACTCGGAAAGCTGCTAGCTTTGTGTAGTTCCTGGAACAGGAGAAAGCTCTTCAACAAGTTCAGGATTCTGAGCAGGCTGCACTACCACTTGGACCATATGATCCAGCAGACGTGATGATAATTGAGGTGTCGGTGGCAGATAGAGATGCTGTTTGGAGCCTCTGGAGGCCCCTGTAGGTGAATCACAGACGAGACCTTTGGGATTTTGGATCAAAGCTCTACCATCATCTGCAGACAACTATTCTCCCTTTGAAAAACAGCTCTTTGCATGCTATTGGGCAATAGTGGAAACTGAACATTTGACAATAGGACACTGAGTTATCATGCTACCAGAACTGCAGAAGGGTAGTGGAGAATGGAGTAGGGGCAGAGAAAGAGAGGGGAAAGAAAGAGCAAAAGAGAAAAAGAGAAAAAGAAGAGGCCAGGCAAGAACACATAGAGGTGGAGTGGGGAGGAGAAGAAGAGATAAGGAGAAAGGAATCAGACAGAGAAGAGAGTCAGAGAGAAAAAAGACAGAGTGTGCAAAGAGAGGCCAAACAGTCCCTTAATGTCAAGCTAGATCTACCTGGCTGTTACTAGGTAACTGTTGAGCAGAGCCTAGAAGGAATGCTAAGACAAGCTGGGAACTATGGAAGTATTTATGGAACTCAGTTTGTTTAAACAAAAATAAAATGTTATACACTATAAGTTAACATTTTATATGAGAATCATAAATTTTACTTAAAGTACAAGAAAGGACTTTTGTTTACAGACTATCATGTAGCAAAATATATTGTTGGTGATGAGCATTAAAAGGAGTAGAAACATTTTAAAAACTACACTTCAGATGTTTTCTGTAACTAGCTTTGTTTCTAAATGTTTGATCATTCCAGGGATAATTTTTGCTTTGCTTATTGGCTCTTCTCTAATTCTATAGAATTGTCTGACTTCCCTGGGTTCCCTGGAGTGTTTGACCCCTGTTGAACCCCGCTGATGCCTGTAGAAGCCTTTTGTTCCTAACAAAGGAATGCCCTGGCTCGGTAGTGACACACCTGGGTGGTACACCTGGGCCATTGTCCATTCTCATTCCTGTCTTTGGTTCTCAGTCTTTGTTCCTGGGACTTAGGCTGGACTTCCTAGATTTACAAAAGGATGGCTAATAGCCATCTATTATGCAATTTTGTCACTGCTTCAATACAAGAAGTTAGGACTTTGAATCTTTCAGTGTATATGGATATTTTATTAGCTGAACCCTCTGGGAAAAAATTTACTACAAATCTTTACTCTCACAATGAGCTTTAAATTTGGGGAGTAGCTGCTGCTCCAGAAAAGATTCAATATTCTTTTTTAATTTGAAATTAATTTTAAGCTCCTAAGGATATGTTAATTGGCTAAGTAACTCACCTTAAGCTTACCACCTGAGGACTTAAGCCTTTGTTTGATATCCTCAGGGGAGATAAAGCTGTTGTGTTAATACAGAATTGTAGAATAGAGTCATGGAAGTATTTTAAAAAGAAATCTGGTGAAACATACCTTATTCCAAACAGCAATTAAATTGGTTATTACAAAATACTGGTATTTGGCCTATTACATATACACATTTTTCAGGCAAAATTGATAATTTTACTCTATGTATGCTTTTATATTTCCTGTAAATTTGTGCGTGCAGCCCATAGAAAATGCACTTACTGTATTTATAAATGGTTCATCTAATGAAAAGGCAACATATATAATTGGATCACATGTTTATTCTCTTGAGTTTCCCCTTGTTTCAGCGCAGATTATTGAATTATGTGCTGTAGCTGCTGTTTTTTAAATGTTGAAAAATCAATCTTTCAGTTCATATACTGATAGCCAACGTGTGGTTTATGGTTTGCAATTGATTAAAGATTTTCCTTTTTTTCGGTAGTGCTAGCCCTCATATTTTACAATTATTTATGCTATACAACTGATTGGAGGCAAGTTCTACACGAAATCAATGATTTCTGTCTCACTTTCAAAAAAGTTCTGAGTTCTGGCTCAGGCAACTGACTGACAAAACCATTGACTCATACCCAGCTCTTTGGAAGTGGTAATGGAGTTGATAGCACACCAGAAAGAGGAAGACTGCATTTGCTCACTCTGAACTCCTGGCCTTGCCCTGCCAGCTCAGGGATTTCTAAGAAAGGCTGAAGCTGGACAATATTTATGGGATTTGGCATTTCTAATTAATGCTTGTTTTTTAGGTAAATAAAGCTTACATAGGGCTGGAGAGATGGTTGAGAGGTTAAGAGCACTAACCCCTCTTCCAGAGAATGTACTGTTCCTTTATAGGCCATTTAAGAACTCAAACTAGATTGCCTGGACCTCTTAGCAAGGGAGGGTAATGTTACCAGGCAGATTATAGGCCTTACATAGGAACAATTAGCCAAGCAATCTCATTCTTTATATCACCAGAACAATAATAGCTGGAGACAATAATCTGGTGTACAAGTCAAATTATAAATACAAGTCCTTAGTGTCCTCAATTTCTTCCTGTATCACATAATAGTGTTAATCCTCGAGGACTTATACCTTATAAATAGGTGCGATAACACTTTAAAACAATATAATAATAAATAAAAAGAGGGAGTTACATCCTGTATGCCATACAATTATTTAAATAATGCTTTTTATTTTGAATTATAAAATTTGCATGCCAAAGAACTCTCTGAGTGTTTATGGCACCCTACAACTAGGCATACTTCTGCCTAGGTGAAATGGAAGGATCCACATATTGGTATATGACATGATCCAGTTCAGGTATTTTATATGGGGAAGAGGACGTGTTTATGTTTTTTTTCTGCAGGATGTTGCAGGAGTGTGCTAGTTGCCAGAGTGACTGGTGAGACATGCTGATGCTGGGAACATGAAGAATCAACTCTTGTGGTTCAGGTCCCTGGAGTCATTCCTGTACCCTTGGATGAAGATGGAGGATTCCCCCTCACCTTGTGTCATCACAGAGATTTTGGCATTGCTGCAGCCATTGTAACCGCCACTGCATGTCCTGTCTCACCATGGCCTGCATTCTGACCCTCCATGCACTGCTGCATGATGGAGGAGAAGACCAGACTCCAGTTGTTACCCCTGCCCCTCCCCATTCCCCTGGCAGCTATTGCTGCCGTGACTGGTGTTGCCTTTTTGCAGTCTGTGGCTTCTCAGGAATGCCATCCGCATGAAGCTGCTGGAGACCCCAGAACTCTGCCCTGGTTATGTGGATCTCAGACATGGTTCCATTGCCTGCTGGTTGTTTGGGAGAAGGTCAACTGATCCTGAACTGTCTTGGAAAAGACTTTGACATCTACACTGCTATTGTAGCAGTCATTACTACTGCAGACACTGTGCCTGCAGTTCTGAGATTGCCTTCCCCCAATCTGAGGTTAAAGCAAGCACAGTGGGTAAACTTTTAGGAGTAGTTGCTGACAATTGGGAATTCTAAATTTAAATCAACAGGAACAGCTTGACAATGGCCCTCAGTGTTATGGCCCTCAGTGGTATGGCCCTAGGGAACTGCAGTAGTTGACTTTGTGCTTTTTATTACATGCACAAACAGCATTCCCAGTCCTGGGCAGCAAGTAAGGTGTTGCTCTCCTTCGTAGGAGACAATCCCTCTGCCCACATCGGGCTCAGCCTTTATGAGAAACAATTAGCCAAAGACCGGCAAATCTTTGGTACCAATCCTCACCTAAAACAGGAAATTCTGAGACTGGCAGAGTTTTTCCAAGATGGACAAGAGGTTGCCACCTCCAAAGTGTCCTGAGACAGGCACTGCTTAAAAAATAAAAATAAAAAAGGGGGACTTATCGGACCCTACTGTGTCCCTGCAGTGTTTTTATAAAAATTAGACAAGTTTGTACAGTTCTGGGAAAATTCTAATTAATTTAGCAATTCAATTTAGAAAAAAATGACATGCTGAATTTTACCTTGGTTTTCCTTCTGGCACATAATGTACTCTTATCTTTTCGAGAAGCTTCATCTGGTTTTTGTTTTTCCATCTTCTAAGAGATGGTGACTTCTATGCTGTTGTCATAGTGCTGATAACTTTGTTATACCAGCAACTTTCCTAACTACCTACCAGTTACTGTAGTGCAAGTATATTTCATCATGCTTATCTTTGCTGGATAGACATACCGAAGTACAGCACAAAATATAAAAATAAAATACAGATTTCCAAAGAAATATGAGCATCAATTACACAAACGTTCTTTTGTATATTATATTTTTCACACTTTAGGTAACTTGGCAATTTCAATTCTGTTATTTTTCAAATCTGTCTCAGGACTATAAAATAAAACTGGTTTGTATTTTATTTTAGTTTTTTATTAAAACTCTTTTTGCACTCAGTTTTCGTGAGGAAGTACTGTGTGGAAAAAAAAATGGTAAGGAAGAAGGATGTCCCAGCAAGACAATGCCATTGAAACATAGGACAGAATGTCATGCCTAAGTGAAGTTGGCAATGTAATAATTAATTAATGTTATTAGTAGAATTATTAGTTATAATAGAAGTTCTGAGTTTGAAGAAAGGTTGCTATTCTTCACTACAAATGCTTAGTAGTTATTGATTTTTTTTCATCCATATCTGCTATGGTATCTTATTTAGTAATTGCTTCAAGGTAGCTATAAAATTTGCTGGTACAGTTGTCATTGACAGCAGTTTTACTGTCACATGATGTCACTTGTTGGTCACTTTGCTGAGAATAGGACACTTGACAATAAAAGTTTAAGGAAGAAAGGACTTCTTTTGGCTAATGTTTCCAAAGATTCTAGTCCACCATGGGAAGGAAGGCTTGGCAATCAGAGGTGGCTGATCACATTTTATGTACACTAAGCATACACAAAGACCTAAGTGATTATGATCTGTCTGTTTTCTCTTTTATGCTCATTTTAGAAACCCAGCCCATGGAATGAAACTGCCCATGTTTAGGGAGCATCTTCCCACACAGTTAAATTGATCTGGATAATTCTGAACAGAGAGCCTTAGAGATTTGTTTCTGTGGTAATTATGAATCTCTTCAAGTTGACCACCATCTATCCTAGCTACCACAGCTCTTGCATTTCCAAAATTGTTCACATTATATTCATATATTCCTGTGATAATTATTTCCTCATTATCTGTTTAATTTGCACTTTTTATTGTCTTCTTTAATTGCTGATTAATCCAAGCAATAAAATTGATCAAGTCGTCTAAAATATCTATCTTTCTAATATTACCTATAAACAACTTCCACAATACTCTTTTGTGCTTTTGTCTGAACTGTTTTCAGTAAAAATCTAATGTACAGCTATAAACACTGTTTTTGTACTTTGGAGAACTAGTTTCTATGATTAACTGATGTATTTTGTTTGAGAGTGATCGTAATTTTTTATGACTTTCAAAATATATATGAACTTAATTATAGTATTTTTAATATTTGAGTAAGTATCCTATATCTACTGTCAACTCATTTTATGAAAAAATTTATGATCAATTGGTTTTTACTCTATAATGGGAAGGTGTGTTCACAAGGGTCCTTCAGCTGGTAGTTCTGCTAGAATGGATTTTACATGGGCTCACAGAAACTTTTATGTATTACACAATTTTTTACTGCTTTTTATAATATTAAGAATAGACTTTATAAATCTTACACACTACCTTTTACTTGTGTGTTTTTATTTCCTGAGACATAATGGAATATTTAAACTTGTAGAAAACAGCTACATAAAAACTAACCCTTGTCCCTTCCTTTCTTTTTTTCTGGCCCTGCTTCAGTGATGTTCTCTGTCTCTTGCAGAGGGTGATGTAGATGACTAATTATTTTCTTCAATCTGTGGATGAGTACTTTGCCACTCTGCCACAGCAAAGTCATTTATCTCTGAAATGTGATTGTAAGTTTTGTTTACCTCCCATTGCAAACGAGAAGATACATTCATGACAAATTGAGACTGACAGTGGCAGTAATACAAAGACAAAAGCACAGATCTTCAGAAGGCCATTTGATAAGGAGACAAAATTCCATAAGGAAAATGATACCAGTGACATCTCCACGGAGGTTTATGGCTTCTTTAGCTTCAAGCTTTTGTTCTTGTTAACAGTACCATACGTACTTTCTTTACAATAGATGCTGCCATACATCTACTCTGTTTGGTTGCACCAAAGCAGTCATTCCACTATTGCATCATTCAGTACACCTTTCTTGTCATGGTGGTATTATAGCACACATAGTCCATGCAATCACAGCACTGTTGACAACAATTCTCCCCTAATAACTTGCACGATAACTTCTGGCACTAAGAATATCAGCAATTAGGGATGGGACTTCCAATTCTAACCAGCCTTCTTTCTGTATATCCTCAAACCAAAGTATGTGGTATCTTCACCAAAGGGACTTAACATGCTGTTCATACATCTATTTGCAGTAAAAATACAATTTTTGGTTTGTAGGGCCTGAAAGGCCTCCTTGACAAACACGGTGTCTTTCATAGGGTTCACCCACTGGTGGCATCACTTGATGATGGCTTTACCTGTTTGTAAATTTCATGAAAATATTTCCAAGAGATTTGTGACATTGTTGAACAAATGAAGTGTAATTGTCCTTCAAGGACAGTCATAGGACTTATGCAGTCCACCTTCCAGTCTCACATGGGACAGGTTGACTAAAATATTTGATTAATTACTTTATCTATTGATGGAGTCTGTAATTGGAAAGGAGCCTGATATATTTAGATAGTTTGCAAAATATCGGAATATTGGACATATGTCCCAACAGTCTTTTCTATCTTCCAACCTTTATATGATTTTATATGAGCCTAGTAAGGAGTTGCCAGAGGGTGTATAGTTCTTGTTTAGTGAGTACATCTGCCTCTTGATTTTCAGTAAGATAAAATGGGCCATAGGTATCCATATGGAACACTATTAGGATCTCCGATTGCTAATGGACATATATATTTCCATCCCATCTGCTCTACACACTGTGGCCAATCAGGCACTTGTTAGTTCTCCTTTGTACACTGGATCATTTTTATATACAGATGTCTAATTGCAACCCTTGTTCCTATGTGTATTGTCACAGTCAAATTTCCATATGAACCTCAGTACTCATCTCAAGCCACTCACTATACTCCACACTGGTTTGCCCAGCTACATGGGATCTATGCTAATCTCTATTCCTATAGCCAACTGTTCCTGTCTAGTGGACATATACCCACTAATGTTGCAGATCCACAGCATTGAGTGATGTTTCTTCTAGCATTTTATCTTGATTGGCTTTGGTTTTAATTCATGGATGATGATCAGTGACTTTAAAAAAAAAACCCTCTTTCCAAAAAGGCTTGGTGTTAGGCCTGAGGATACTATACAACAGTTCAGCAAATATGCAGGTCACCTTTACAGAATTTGGTTCCACCCCAACTGCAAAATATGTGCCTTCAAAGCCCTTCATTCCAACCTTGATTAAATTAGCTGCTATCATTATTACTATAGTGGAACAGGCAATAAATTTATTCAACTGTCTTTGCCAAAGATATTCTTGATATGCCTACAGAGATACTTGCAAATTCATGTTTCTTGCTGCTCTGTTTACAATATCTAGGCAATGAAATCAATTCAGAGATCCATCAACTGAAGAAGGGAGAATAAAATTGTCATGCAAATGCACAATACAATTTTATTCAACTTAAAAAATGAGATTCAGATAATTTCAGGAAAATCGATGGAATTGCCCAATCATATATTGGGCAAGATAACCCTGACCCAGGAAGACAAATGTAGCATGTTATCTTTCATAGGCAGCTCATAGATTTAAATTCTTAGATTAAGGTATATAACTTAGAGTGCCTATAAACTATGAAGGAGACATTAGACAAGTATAGGGGGGAGAGTACCATAAAGTATAAGGATAAAACAGAGGGAACATGTTGATTGAATGAGAATGACCTACAGTGGATTCTATTTTGAACATTCGTTCAGCAGTTATGGGAGCTGTTTGGGAAGGATTAGGAAATATGCCCCTGTTGAAGGAGGTGTGTCCTTGAGGGTGGACTCTGACGTTTCAAAAGTGTCCCATGATTGTGATTCTCTGTACTCTCTCTCCTTTTCAGTTGTAAGCCAAGATGTGAGCTCTCAGATATTCCTGCTGCCATCAGTTTGTTCCACTGTCATAGGCTCCCACCGTCTGAAAGCTCAATTAAATGCTTTGTTTTGATAGATTTTCTTGATCATGATGTTTTGTCACAGCAAAAGAAAAATAACTAAGACAGAACAGGACAGTAGGATGGGACATACTAGGGGTTGAAAAACTTGAGCAGGCATGAGGGTGAAGAAATACAGGAACAGGAAAAGGAGGAGGGAGAATTCAGCGAAACAGAGGATGCACATAGCATATGGTACTTTACCATTTAATACAATTTTAAAATGTATGATTTTGAAATTCATTCTGAATGGAGTTCATGTGTATTGGTGGATGTCAGTGTAGGATTTGATTTTACTCTATTAATTGTTTGTTTTGCTGGGTATGATGCTGCAGTTCCGTGGTGCCATTAAAATGCATCTCCACTTCAGAAAAAGACATTTTAAACAAGCATACATCAGAAAGGAAGAAATTGACTTATTTCAATTCAATTACATTAAATCAATGTACCTGGAGCATGTGGAATTACAAAAGGATAAAAAAAGAAAGACTTGTTCACTAAGAACACTAAAATATACAATAAATCTCAAAAAGTAAAAAAAAAAATGGGGCATGATCACAAAGCAAACTCTGGCTCTTAAAGTTTTGATCCCACCTCTTTCATAATGTTCCATGAACCTTGGATGTGAACATGTTTCGTAGATGTATTCATTGGCACAGGGATCCAGAATTATGCAGTGCTTTTATTGGCTCTTTTATTTATTTACATTTCAAATGTTATCCCCTTTCCCAGTTTCACATCCAGAAATTCCCCGATACCATCCTCCCTCCTGTTGCTTCTATGAGGGTGCCCCACCACCCAAACACCCCCTACCTGTCCTGTCATTACACTACATTGAGGAATTGAACCTTCCCCAGACCAAGGACCTCTCCTCCCACTGATGTCCAACAAGGCCATCCTCTGGTACATATGTGGCTGGAGCCATTGGTTCCTCCATGTGTACTCTTTGGTTGGTGGTTTAGTCTTTGGGAGCTCAGAGGTGTCTGATTGGTTGATATTGTTGTTTTTTTTTTCTTTTTTTTCTTTTCTTTCTTTTTTTTTCAGAGCTGTGGACCGAACCCAGGGCCTTGTGCTTGCTAGGCAAGCGCTCTACCACTGAGCTAAATCCCCAACCCCAGATATTGTTGTTCTTTCTTTGGGGTTGCAAACCCCTTCAACTGATTCAGTCCTTTCTCTAAGTCTTCCATTGGGAACAAAGTTCTCAGTTCAATGGTTGGCTGTGAGCATCTGCCTCTATATTTGTCAGAGCCTCTTAGGAGACAGCTATAGTAGGCTCCTGTCAGCAAGCACTTCATGGCACCCACAATAGTTTCTAGGTTTGGTTTCTGTCTATGGGATGAATCCCAAGGTGACTCTGGATGGCCTTTGCTTCAGTCTCTATGCCATACTTTGTCTGTGTTTTGCTTCCCTGGAGTATTTTGTTGTCCCTTCTAAATAGGACTGCAGCATCTACACTTTGATCTTTTTTCTTCTTGAGCTTCATGTGGTCTGTGAGTTGTATCTTGGGTATTCTGAGCTAATATCCACTTATCAGTTAGTGCACACCATATGTGTTCTTTTGTGACTAGGTTACTTCACTCAGGTTGATAGTTTCTAGTTCCATCCATTTGCCAAAGAATTTCATGAAGTCATTGTTTTTAATAGCTGTGCAGTATGCGATTGTGTAGATGTACCACAATTTCTGTATCCATTTCTCTGTTGAAGGAAATCTGGGTTGTTTCTAGTTTCTGGCTATTATAAATAATGCTTCTATGAACGTAGTGAAACATGTGTCCTTGTTATATGTTGAGCATCTTTTGCCCAGGAGTGTTATAGCTGTGTCCTCAATTAGTAATCTGTACAATTTTCTGAGGAACCTCCAGATTGATTTTCACAGTGGTTGTACCAACTTGCTATCCCACCAGCAATGGAGGAGTGTTCCTCTTTCTCCACATTCATGCCAGCATCTGCTGTCACCTGAGTTTTTGATCTTAGCCATTTTGACTGGTGTGGAGTAGAATCTCTGGGTTGTTTTTATTTCCATTTCCCTGATGACTAAAGATGTTGAAGATTTCTTTAGGTGCTTCTCAGCCATTTGTTAGTCTTCAGTTGAGCATTACTTTTTTAGGTCTATACCCTATTTTATAGGGTTATTTGGTTCTCTGGAGTCTAATTTTTTGAATTCTTTTAGATATTGGATATTAGCCCTCTATTTGTTATAGGATTGGTAATAATCTTTTCCCAATCTGTTGGTTGCCATTTTGTTGTATTGATAGAATGAGCTGTACACAACTCTGCATTTTTTAATTGTGCTTTTCTGTAATGTTCTTTATATGCCTCACTGAGAACTCTTCTTGATGAGTCATGATAGGAATGACACCAAGGGACACACAAAGTAGACAAAAAAAGTCCAGGAGGCATCAGCTAGCAGACAACTAAGGGAATGGAAAATTCAGTCTTCCCTGGGGGAAAACACACACATATTGATTGAGCAGTACTAAGTAATCGTCCCGAAATATATATATATGCAAATAATTTTATATGACTCAGTATATTATTTTATGTATGTATGTGTAAGTACATATATACATATGCATACAATTACACCTAGTGAAAGAAAGAAGCCATGAAGTTGAAGGACAGTGGGGCTATATGGAAGGATTTGAAGGGAATAAAGAGAAGGGAGCAATGCAAAAGTATTTTAATTTCAAAAATAATAGTGAAAATTAAAAGAAATTTCACAACAAGTTACAGAATTAGATTCAAAGACACACAAAAATTCAAAGCTATTATTTCTTCCCAGACTTATCTACAAATCCAACACAAACTCAATCAAAATCACAGCAGGCAATTTTTTGTACAAATTCACAAGCCCTGACTAAAGTATATGAAACTGCAAAGAAAGTAGAGTTTCTGAAGGTTCTGTAAATGAACAAGGTTGTGTGTGAATACCCAACCAGTCAGAATGGTCTACTCTCTCCTGCACATACCCAGATTAAGTGGTAAAGACTATGTAATCTAGAAAGAACTTACAGGTATAGCTAATTGAACTCAATGATGGAATATAATTAAGGAACATCTTTACTACACATTTTGCTGAAATATTTAGTTATAAAATAAAATTTATAATGATAAATATTCAGATCTATTACTTTTGCCATATACAGACATTAATTCAAATGAGTCATAGACCTAAAAGGAACTCAGAGAAACACAAGTATATACAAGAAAATGATTGTTGATCAAAGCAGGAAATGTCTTTAACACAACAGCACCTCATAATAGATATAAAGGTGCAATAACATGACTAGGCTTCATCTAATTTTCTATAAAACCATGTCTGTTGCTAAAAAATAGTTTAAAAATAAAAAGCAGAGATTTGAAAAGAATCAAAGGATTTCTTATTAAAATAACAATTATACATACGTACCTATACATGCACAGATATGCATGCATACATACAGATTTTATATATATGTGCGTGTGTGTGTGTGTGTGTGTGTGTGTGTGTGTGTGTGTGTGTGTGTGTAGTTTCCCCAATAATGGGGCAAGACCACAAATTCTGAATGATTAAACCTATGAACTGAATGCTTGTCAAGTGATTATTATGAAAAATGAACCTAATGTGGTCATTATTAATCAAGGAATAGCTAAATGCACACTAAAGAGAAAATGCTATAATCAAATACAATGATAAAAAAATCTGAAGTTTCACAGTACCTAGAGCTGGTAAATGAAAGGAGAAAGTAGATTTCTCATGATCTCTTAGCCTGTATTTGGAAAGAATTTTGGATACTTCAATATAAATTAATTATATGCTACTATCAAATATAATATTTCCTCTCTATTTACCCAAGAATAATAATGTGAACAAATATCCATAAAGTGTTCATAGGAGGTAGTTGTGCAATAATCTAAAATCCTATACAAAGGTTCAAAGCACATATTTAGGTAAATAGTTTAAAGAACTTAAGCTTTCAAGTAAATTACCTATTGATTCATATATTAGTTAAATATTTTACCATAAAATAATTATAATAATATGAAGAAAAATACAGTTTATATATAAGTTATCTGGTTTAAGCTTCTAGAATGAAAAACGAATTGTTTATGTGGTAGATGAAACTATTCAAGAGTTTGGGAAACTTAGAGTCATGACTGTGTTCTTTTTGGGGGAGTAGCAGTGATGCTGATTTCTTATACAAATACCTACATGTATCAGAGCTAATATACTGAACACATTGAATGTTTATATTATATCTTCATAAATTTTAAAACTAGGATAGACTAAGGCAATCTTATCAGTAGATAAATATTGAATACATGGAGGTATATCAAAGAAAAATTTACCATATCAGTCAAATGAGAATTTTTATTTACATATGTTTAATCAAAATACTCATGAATAGATTCATTAATTCTATCTTCTTTAATTACAGCATCAGGCTTTAATAAATATATCATAGAGCATACTAAATGTACAAGTATATCATGGCCATGCAATATCCTATATGTATAATATAAATTCATATATTATTATATAATATAATAAATATAGTAATATTTCAACTCTTGATCCCCTGGAAAGGAACTAAATGTGTGCATTAGAAATGAATAATTCTAGGTGAGAAAAGCATCAGAGAAGTTACTGCACCTTCAGTCTAATATCCCACATGGTGCTTTGTGACTTTATCTGGACACTTACTTTACCCAATCCTCCCTGACCTCTTTTCAGACCTTCTATTCACGGACGTAAGATTGATTCTCCATGGTGATTATCTCCTAATGGAAACCACCACGTATTCCCTACTATTAAATCTTTCCCATCTCTGTTTCTCTCTTCTATGAATTCTTAGCATACTTTATTTTAAGAATTAGTTTTTCTCCACTATGTCTCCTTAACTCATTGAGATACATAAAAAGGAAACATGCTTGTTGATTATTGTGTACGTTCAAGAACAAAAAAAAACCTACAACATAAATAGCATCATCTTTTGTAGTTTGTAAATCCTTCTGAAAGAAATATAAGTGATAGGGGCTGGAGAGAAAAGACTATTAACTGAACATATCTGTTTAATGAAAGCTGTGATATTCACAGCAAATCATCAAAATTTTGTGTTTTCTTTTTAAAACATATTTCTCAAATACAGTAGGGCAGACTCTGAAGTGATGGGAAGATTTTTTTCCCCAAGGATTCTAAATCTGAAGAAAAGAGAAACATCTCTTTTGAAATTAAAAAGGAAGCCGTTTTTCCCTTGCTTCAGTAAATGCATTAAAAGTCCTCTATAAAATATTCATTAATTTCCTTTTATTGTCCTCCTTGTAATTGGAGCGGTATAGAAATGAGGTAGAAAGAAGAGCTCAGAATGACCTAGCAATTCTGAACAGTAAATAATTTGGGATAAACTGGCCTTTGTTGGAACAGAATTTTCCCTTTGGGAATTTGACATTAGAGACAAAGAGGTCTACAACTACTGTAGACTGGAGCATTGCCTATGGGATGAGGGAGAAGCACCGTAGTTGTGTTGACACAGTGGAGAGACTTAGATTACCATTCATAGTACATATTAGAGAGAAAATAGCTAACACTTATGTTGTTTGTCAATATATTTAGTGGCTAAGTCAGTTGTCTATTGCTGGATCCCTAGGCAGCAGGAAAAGAGACTCTAGACCTAGAATGGGATTTAAAACCTGAGAGTCCACTCCCAGCAACACACTTCTTTCAAGAAGCCACATCCCCTAATAATGTCACTCTCTATTGACCAAATGGTCGAATCTATGAGCCTAAGCACATTCTCATTCAAACTATCACATTTATTTTAGTAAAATTGTGGTTAACTTGAGTTAATTTTCTTTCAATTTTTTAAAATTTAAGATCTTTTTGTTTAGCTTTTGATTTTTTTACAGTCCAGACTCCATTCCCTTCCTGATCCAACCTCTGATTGTTTCACATCCCACACCTCCTACCCCGTCCCCTTCTGCTTTGCCACAGGATGTCCCCACTCCCCCACACCCACCCCACTAGATTTCCCCACTCCCAAGGGTCCAGTCTCCTGAGTGTTAGGTGCCTCTTCTCTGATCCAGTCCAGACCCAGCAGTCCTCTGCTGCATATAGGCTGGGGGCCCCGACACCAGCGGTTGCACACCACACTGCCTAGCTGGTAATCCAGTGTCTGAGAGATCCCAGGGGGTCCAGGCCAGTTGAGACTGCCAGTCTTCCTATAGGGTCGCTCTCCATCTCAGCTTCCTGCAGCCTTTCCCCAATTCAACTACAGGGGTCACCAGCTTCTTTCCATTGGTTGGGCATACATATCTGCATCTGACTCTTTCAGATGCTTGCTGGGTCTTTCAGAGGGCAGTCATGATAGGCCCTTTTTTGTGAGTACACCATAGCCTCACTAGTAGCGTCAGGCCTTGGGGCTTCCCCTTGAGCTGGATCCCAATTTGGGCCTTTAACCGGACCCCCATTTCTCAGACTTCTCTCCATTTTTGTCCCTGCAGTTCTTTCAGAGTTAATTTCCATTAGCTGTTTCTTATGTTAGGCAAATAGTACAAACCTATCATTTGTATGGCTTCAGTAATACCAAAGAAATACCAAAGAAAATAAAGCTTTAATTATACTTTTTATTACTTTCCAAAAAGTACCCAATAATATTCCAGGAAAAAAAAGTAAGAAAGAGAGAGAAATAGAGAAGAAAAATGAAGATATCAGCCATAATCCTGTTCTCACTTTCATACATAAATGTCTTTGTTGTTATATACTTTTTTCTATATGAATATTTTTATTATTATAAACATTAAAATGTGTAATTTCATTTTATAAATATATAATACAGATTACCTTAAATATAGGTGTTATAAAAATTTGAGCAACAATTTTATTATTTTTAACATACATCAAATTGAAGAAGTATGGATCATATAAAATCATCTATCAATTTTATTTTTTTCCAAACTTTGTTAGTGTAAATAATTTCCCAATAAAAATTCTGAGTGTTATTTTATTTTCTATAGTTATAAATTTTCTGGAATAAAATAATAATAACAGAATTGTTACCCAGGAGCAGTTTTGTGGTTCCTGACATGTATACTAAATTGTTCCTTAATAAGTTTAAACCAACCATTAAAAAATTAATTAAAAAATTAATTCATGTATGAAACATGGTTTAAACCCTTCCAAATGTTAGATTATAATTAATAACAGATTTTATTGTTGGACCAGTGTCATATTTCTGACTACACTGATTATTATACTTCCTTCATTAGAGAAGAACAGGTCACATCATACTCATAAGCAGCCTAGGGATGTACGGTAAAACCAAGTGATACAATGTGGACAGAGAAAAGCAAACACAAAGCCAGCTACATAGCCTTTGATCTACCATGTTGTCCAGACTTCCAGATATACTAGGGCAACAGTGGCACAAATCTTAAGGGACTAACCAACCAATAACTTACTTGACTTAAGTCTGACTCTGTATTTAAACCCGTACCCGGCAATGCTTGGGTGATCATAAACCAAAGACTAAACACCTAGGGATGTAGGGTAAAACCAAGTAATACAGGTATTAAGAAAATGTAAAGATAAATGACTCCTAATGATACTCTACTATATTCATGTATCAATGCCTTGTTCAGTCAGCATCAAAGAAGCTTCCTCCTGAAACAGACGGAAACAAGTACGGAGAACACCTGATATATGTTACACACAGCGAGAAAGAACTTGGGATACTCAGCCCTAAAAGGGATGTCCCCATCAACTCCCTCTGCTCAGAGCTCAGGGAACCCTGTGGAAGGGGAAGCAGAAAGAGTATGAGTCAGAGGTAGGAGAATATGAAAACCAGGCCCCCTAAATCAATATGATCAAAGCTTATATGAACTCACAGTGATTGAGGCAGCAAACACTGGTTCTTCATGGGGATGCAGCAGGTCCTTTGCATGTGTTCATGGTTTAGTGTTTTTATTGAATTCCTATGTTTATAAACAAGTAGGTTTCTGATTATTATTTACTTTCTCTTGGGCTCTTCTGTTGTTTGTATTTTTCAACTTCAATTTGACAGTTTTTGTTTTATCTTATAGTATTATTATTATTATTATCATCATCTCTTAGAAGCTTTATTTTTCTAATTAGAGACAGAAGGGGAGTGGATATGGAGAAGAGAGGAAGTGAGGAAGAATTTGGAGGAATATAGGAAGGGGATACTGTAATCAGGATCTAGTATGTACAAAAAGTATTTATTTTCAATAAAAAGAAAAAAAGTAAATATGCAGATTTTTAAAATAAGAATTAGGTTAAAATACATATGACAAAATAGACATGGGGCATTAATATTTCCAGCATGTGAATACTGAGAAATAAGTATAAATGCAACAGAGAAGGTCACACTGTCATACAAACTAAGTGGAAAGCTCTATAGAGCGAAGATACTGTCTTCACATTTCAATGATTGGCCAGGTAAATAACAATGAATTTGATATTGCATTCTTAAACATATTCCTACAGGAGGAAAAAAATACTGCTAAGTTCCCAAACAATCAAGGAAAAGAAGACATCTACAGATGGTCAAATATATGGATAGCATCAAGGGTATTGACAGCCTGGAACATTCTAAGAGAGTCAAGGCCCATCTCCAACTGCACATCCTGCAAAATATGCATTGCTTTTAGACTTTTTATGATTAGTGATCAGATCTAAGGATAAATTCAGTAATTTAGTGAATCTCTTAAGCACTTATGATAATTGATAGTAATTGGTTGTTCTATACCTGTTTAGTCCGATTTTCCTATGTGAATGAAGGCCCAAACTAGCATAGTTTAAATATGCAATGGCTACTCTTCTAGGCACCAGACAGTGAAGCTTGGGAAGAATTTTAGAGGAAACACATGCATTTAAATGGCTTAGAGTTATGAAGCAATTAAGTAGGAGTGGGAATTAGAGAAAGATAACAAACAATGAACCAAAGAGTAAGGTCAGAGTATTTTGGGAGGAAATGGAGAAACGTGGGGAATGACATCATGGATGACCTAAATATGCATTATAGGAAGATTATACAAAACTTAAACTGACAAGTATGAAAGCGATATAAAGGAGACATTGACGTATCTTAAGAAACTTTTGAAATGGTAACTATTGGCTGTATTAAGTAAATGACAGTAGAGATAAACAGGTATATGGTGTAAAGCTGCAAGTTATCACTGCAAGTCCTATTGTATTATTTTAACATAATTAAATATCAACTTCATAATGCTGGAAGAGTTCAGAAGTCAAAGTCCCCAAGTTTTCACATGTATCTAGAGAAAATGAGAGGAATAATGCAAAATTCTGTACTTAGAATCAATCTCAGAATCTAAATGTAAATTTTGCAAAGGGTTGTGTTGATCTTTTACTACAAGTGTGAAAGTATCATCACTATCAGCATCTCATCCCCTCCCTTCCCCAGAGTAAAAAGGTTCACACTTAAGCTCTTTTTATATCCAGCTATCTATGTATCTATCATTGGTATCTAACCATTCTCCTCCCATCTTTCATTTCACTCTACAGAAGAGCAATAACGATGTGAGTGTCTTAGGCTGTAGGTGCCTCCTTAACACCTAATTAATTTTAAAGCAGCACGGGGAACTTTATACCCCAAATATTATGCATCTATATTGATACATGCTCAAGTACTACCACCTGTCTCTGCTTTATAGAGAAGCATACCAGGTCTTGTGGGTATTAATAGAGTATCCATAAAGGATGCTGAAACTCAGTCTTGAACCTAAATGATGTTTTAGTTCAAAATTTATGCCCTTAAAATAAAAAAGACATGGGGTAAGGGAGGCGCCCAAGAATCAATGCGCCTTAGTTGTGACCCACTATATTGGGGATATAAAACTTGAAGAGGCCAACACCTGTAGCCAGTCAGGAACCCTATGGGAGCAATAGAGACAACCCTCCCACGAAACTTTAAACTTAAAATATATTCTGTCTATAAGTAACATAGACACGTGGGAGGGAGCAGAGACTGAGAGACTGGCCAACCAGTCATGGGCCCAACTTGAGACCCATCCTATTGGCAAGCACCAATCCCTAATTCTAATAACATGTTTGCAGACAGGAGGCATGTTGTCCTCTGAGAGGCACCACAAGGCAGCTGACTCAGATGAATACAGATACCCACACTCAAACAGTAGAAGAATAAGCAGAAGGATTGCGGGGCCCCCAAAAGAATAGGAACTTTACAGGAAGACCAAGAGTCAACTAACCTGAACCCTTGTGGGTCTCGGTGTCTGAACTACCAACCAAAGAACATACATGGGCTGGACCTATGCCTCCCCACTCATATTTAGAATATGTGTAGTTTGACCATCATTCAGGTCCTGAACAACTGGAATGGGGGCTATTTCAATTGTTGTTACCTGTATGTGGGATATGTTTGACTAGATGGGCTCCCTTGTCTAGCTTTACAGAGACTTGAAGAGGAGAAGAGGGAGGGGTGGGGAAAGGATTGTAGGAAGAGGTGACTGAGTCGGGGACAGTGAGTTGGATGTAAAGTGAATAAGTAAAAAAGGAAATGAAATTGTTAAAATAAATAAGACAATGCTTAGTTTTATGATCTGATAAAGAAGTAAGATACTTTTACTTGAATATACTTTCAAGGTTAAAAAGAAAACATATTTCAAAATAAATTCATCAAAGGCAAACAAAAATAGATCTTCAATGCTGTCATGAATCCATTCTTCATATGATCCTCCCATATTAAATTATGTCTCTTGTACTCCATGTAGGAATTTGCCCTTTTATTTACCCATAATCCAAGCCTGACTCTGGTTTCCTAATGTCATTTGTTTAGGCCAGTAATGTAAAGATTCCTCAGGGGCAAACGTCAATGTATGTTGCTGGAAAAGCAAAAATGACATGCAGAGTAAATATCAGCAGAAATAATACGATTAGGAAAAGTCAATAAGAGATGCTGAGATAGTGAAGCCACATTTAGAGATTAGATCCCCTGAGGAAGCAAAGCAAACAGCCATAAATATGGATGGTAGCGATAAGCAGCAGGAGGTCAAGTGGGATAAAACACCAGGGTGGTGCTCCCTCTTCACCCTGTCCTAGGAAACAGGAAACACAAGGTTGACTCAAAGTTTCTGATACATTTCATTACTAATTCTGGCCCATGCCTACTCTCTGTTTAAAAGAATAAAGAAGAAAATAAACCAAACACACAGAGATTATAAATGTCAGCTATCCTATTAGATAACAAACACATGTGGTTTATAATTCATCTCTGATGAAGACAGATGATTTAAAGCTCTACCTTAGGGAAGATGCTTCAGTGAAGATGCTTAAGGGATGTGCTTCCTTTCATATGAATAAACATGAGATAAACAATGGCAGTAAGAATGTGGGGTCCTAAAGAACTCCTAGACACTGCAGATATGAACGTAAACCTGTACAGTCAAAATTAGAGTGTTACCATATGACCCAGTTTTGCCACACATGCTTGTTGGATACACACCTGAAAGAATCTAAATTTACATACAATAAAATGAATATGTATCCATGTTAATTTTGTCTATGTTAAAAACTTCAAAAATACTGAGTTAGCGGAGATTACAAGTAAGTTGAAAATTAAGGTATGGTTGATATTAATACCTAAGACAGTTTTATTCAGTCGTAGAGAAGAATAAAATTGTAATACCTACAGAAAAACTGATGGTACTCTGAGTATGGTAAGTAAAAGACATCCAGCTAGAAGCATACTTTTCATCTCATACATGTATTGCTGGAATATTGCTATTTTAAGAACAGAGATAAAAGCAATGTGGATTCTACAGTCCTTTTTGTTCTGAATGTCATGGAGACCAGTCAATATTAATTGTACTAGTATCTCTTGATTCTTTACTGTCATAATTATCTCTGTTACTTGATTGTATTCTTCCTGGGATCTCAAAATTTTACTCAGCTTTGATTCTTCTGCATTTTGCACTAGACTTAGGTGGAGCTGTGTAAGACTGTGAGGTTTTAGTTTTTTGCTCTGTCTGTCTAAATTTGTGCTATCAGCTTTCCATTCATTTAGATCTCCGAGACTATCCCTAGTGCATAATTCAGAAGAGCAGGAACACAATTATTATATTGACTCCTTTTGTTGCTGAGCTGAAGGAATTCTGGATACAATATCTATTCATGAGATAAATATGCACAAAGAAAAAGCAAAAGAAACTTTAAAAGGTAATTTTTTGACTTGCAAACCGTGCACTATGATCTCAGATGTCAAAAAAGCAAGTGAGGCCCAGTGCATTGCCTGTCCTCATTGCAATAAGCCTTTTTATAAATCATTTTGTTAATCATTTTGTTTTCCAGAGAAACAATGGACAGGTAATGGACACAATTATGGCCACATCTTATTGGATACATGTAGCTATACAGTTTATTATACGGTGTTGGGACAATGTAGCTATGGAAGCTAAGAAATTACACCACCTGGAGATACAGAGCAAAGAGTTATATAGTTTTAAATGTTGCCAACCAAAAAGCTGTAGGTGGGTTCTTCTAAAGTTTGAAGGTTTGAGATCAAGAACTGAAGGCAGCTGTTGAATGTCCTTATTCAAGAAGTGGAGAACAATTATTTCAATCACTTCCTTGATGGACTGGTTAATGCCCACTCATACTGAAGAGGGGCAGCTGACTTACTTACTCAGCTAATTAACTGAAATGACAATTTGGTATTCAGATAGACACAGAAATCGTGCTTCAGCAGCCATTTGGTTATCTCATGGATCAATCAAGTCATCATACCCTATTAGCCATTACAAGTACACAAAACTTCCAGCTACAGGCAACAATCACTTCTTGTACTTTTATATAGTGTAAATTTTTAAAAAAAAATACGTAATTCTAAAATACCCTCAGTAGCCTTTTAATTTCTTATTTCCTCTTTCTGGAAATCCATCCACATTCTATCTAGTCAACATTCATCTTTCCAGGAAATGTGAAACGTCTCTTAAGCAATGTCGATCTGAAGCAACGTCTAGTAGAAGTTTCAGAAGGGGTCGTAATCTTTGAGGTGTTTGTTAAATGAAAGCTAGGCCTATTTTAGATTCTATCTGAAATAAAAGAATTAATATGAAATAAGCAAATATATGCACATGGTTTATCATTATCATTATTTTTCTAACAATATTTCAGAAACTTCAACGTTCAGGGGTTCTCCATGAAAGCCTGTCTTTGTTTATGAAATCAGGTCATTAATGTTAAGCATTAAAATGTTGGCTAGGAAGGCATGATCATTAACTCAATGACAGCTTATGTTGTTAGGCCTGTTTACTAATTGGGGAGGGATCTGATGTGCTTGGCCTTTTAAGCTGGCTCACATGCTCATGGCTCTTGAGTTTTGAACAGGTCTCTCAATTGCTTTCTTCATGAACTGGGATGTTACCAGCATGTAACATTTTATTATTCCACTAAAAATTTTGGATAATCTAGGTACTAAGAATCATCCTCAGACAAACTACACACCACACACACACACACACACACACACACACACACACACGCACACACACACCTTACATGCATTGAATAGCGTACTGTCTGACAGAGAAAGCACAACTTGCTTATATAATTACTTTTTTCAAGCTGGCACTCTTGAGATTATTTTATTTTTTCAATTATTTCACAAAATACGATGACAAAAATATTGAACAAATTTTTTAATTTCATTAATGGTTTTATCCCAGACCCCAGTTATCAGTATACTATATTACTTTATTAGTGATAAAGGTTTTAATTGACTTTTTAAACATTTTGTGGCAAAAGATTTTAACCTAATCAAAAGTTGGTACATAACTAGAGTCTTAGCTTTCCCATCTACTGAGTTACACTAAATATATATAATTAAAGTTGTTGGTCTTTTCCTATTCAAATCTCCACTAACCTGAATTACAACACTACTGTTAATTGGTACTCTGCATTGTATTCTTGCACTTTTTCTAAATTGTGTTCTACAGATCTATGTAACATATAATTATTTAAATTCAGATAATATCATGAAACTTAAAATAATTTAAAGTATTGTGATTTATATACTTCGTAATATGATTTTTTTTCATTGCGTCGATGCGATTGTCAAACTCTAATGTATCTAGAGAAGTGAGCAAAACTACAAAAATAATGCTTATAAAAGTGATACCTGTTAATACTGATTAGTCCTTTTCTGACCTATCCTATTTCAACCCAAAATACTAGCATATGCCTGCATTAGAGATGTTGCAAAGAATTATAGCTAATACCATACCCCTTTCATTGTACGTTAATGTGACTATGTGAATGTGTTCAAGAACTTTTCTGACTGAGACATCTTCCCAGCCTTGTCACTTCTACTCAATATGGGACAGTAAGTACGAGAGAGAGAGAGAGAGAGAGAGAGAGAGAGAGAGAGAGAGAGAGAGAGAGAGACATAGAGAGAAACAGACAGAGACAGAGACAGAAAGACAGAGAGAGACAGAGAGATACAGAGAGAGACAGAGAGACAGCGAGGGAGAAAACGAACCTCGGTCTTGATTAATCTCACTTCTATTCTAGATAGGACAGTAAGTATGAGGGGGGACGGGGAGGGAGAGGGAGAGAGAGAGGGAAAGAGGGAGGATCCAAATATAAAGTGTACCCACATAATAAAGGAAAAGCAGCAATATATAAAATGCACTCTAAAATTGTACAAAAGAGGAATAAAAATGGTCACAGAGGCTGGAGACAGGTTGACAGTAGTTGCAGATTACCATGCTTGAGGATCTACCCAATCCCAGCACCTCCTTAAAATAATATTAGAGTAGCAGTGAGGTAAAAATATTGATAACTTAAACAACATCGGTGAAAGATCTGCTTGTTGTGAACAAGAAACAAATGTGAAGGCAGTTGGAGGTATAAACACCTCAACTCTTTGAAACATTAGTTCCCTTGACAGCACACATTGCAGAAAGTTGGAAGAACTCTTAGGATATAGAAGGATGAGAGGTGAAGAGTAACAGGACATCCACCATGTTTTACCCCAGAGGTTCAATGCAAAGTTGACAGATGCAGGGGTGGGACTCTTCCCAGAGCAAAACCATTTTCTCCCACTTTTAGCATTTTTTTTTTGGTTCTTTTTTTTTTTTCGGAGCTAGGGACCCAACCCAGGGCCTTGTGCTTCCTAGGTAAGCGCTCTACCACTGAGCTAAATCCCCAGCCCCCACTTTTAGCATTTCTTAGTTACCTGTCATTCTTTCTTCACATGACCTTGAGATAGAGCGAGGGAGTCTGCACATGAAAGGGGCTGTAGGGAGGAAGAAGAAATTATGTAATTATATATTAATTTCAAACAATAATATAAAGAAAAATATGTTCTAAGTGTTTAACAAAAGCATAAGAAGAGTCATCTATAGTATAATAGCAAAATTAGTTCCCATATTTGCACCTTGTCAATTGTGACAGGAATGCAGTAATGACATCTGCACACATGGCTACTTTTTATAAGCATTTAAAAGTTAATCCAACTGGTTACTGCATGTCTCTGGAACTTACTGATGTGTTATGTCCTCTGGATCCCACTTCCAGTTTTCCAACTCACTTAATTTTTCCAATTAGCCTAGATAATCCTCAACTCTCCTTGGCTTATTATACAGGTAGGAAATTCGATATACTCAAAATCCCCATTTTTCAATTCTTCGAAATATCTTGAGCTTCATGATAAAAATGTTAAGAAATAATATTCTTATCTTTCATACATCTTCTTGGGTCTTTAAATGACGAGTGGCATATTTTCTATTAAGATGGTTCTGTCACTGGCTTAACTCCTCTCTTAAAAGAGTGAGATAAAACTTGATTTGCATCACTGAAAAGCTGTGATTACCTATAACACACAGGAATGTTTCATGAAGACAGACAGGTAAGTTAGAACTTAATTGTCAACTTAAACCACAATTCCAAAAGACAGCCACATAGTCTTACTGGTAGTTTCTTTGAATACTTTATTTTACTGGGCTCTTTTAGAAGAGGAAAAAAAAAATGTATCCAAAGGCTAAAACATGTTTTTTCTTTAATAAAATGAAAACAAGCCTCAGAATTTTCTGTAAGTACTTAGTATTCTTTTTTTATTATTGGTTATTTTATTTATTTACATATCAAATGTTATCCCCTTTATTCATTTCCCCTCCTCAAAACCCTCTCCCCTGCTTCTATAAGGGTGCTCCCGACCCACAGACTCTACCTCACCACCCTAGCATTCCCCTATGTAGAGGTATCAAATCTTCACAGGACAAATAGCCTCCCCTCCCATTGATCATTGATACCAGATAAGGCAATCCTCTGTTACATAAGTGGCTGGAGCCATGGGTCCCTCCATGTGAACTCTTTGGTTGGTGGTTTAGTCCCTGGGAGCTCAGGGTTGGAGGTCTGGCTGGTTGATATTGTTCATCCTATGGGATTGCAAATTCCCTGAGCTCCTTCAGTCCTTCCCTTAACTCCTCCACTGGGGTCCCTGTGCTCAGTCTGCTGCTTAGCTGTGAGCATCTGCATCTGTATTGCTCAGGCTCTGGCAGAGGCTCTCAGGGAACAGCCATAACAGGCTCCTGTCAGCAAGCACTTCTCACGGCAGTAGTGTCTGGCAGTCTATGCTCTATTCTTTGTCCCTGCATTTCCTTTAGATAGGAAATATTAATATTTTTGGGAGACCTGGGTGGCCCCATCCCTCAACTGAGTGCCATGCCTAACCTCTGGATATGGATGGTCTCTATAGTTTCTCTCTTCCCTTTGTTGGATATTTCAGCTAATGTCATCCCAGTTGGGTTCTGTGGCTATCCCAAGTTCCCCATTCCCCACTGCTACACACCTTTGTTGAATTTCCTGAGCCTCTGTACTTCTTCCCATCTCATCCCACACCTGATCCTGTTCCCCTTTTCCCTCACCCTTCTTTGCCCTCCCAGGTACCTTCCTCCCTCCCTCTCCTGAGTGAGGTGACCCAGTTACAAAAGAATACACATGGTATGTACTCAATGATAAGTGGATTTTAGGGAAAAACCTTGGAGTATCCACAATACAATTTACAAACCATATGAAGATCAAGAAGAAGAAAGACCAAAGTATGGATGCTTCAGTCCTTATTATTCTTAACAACCCACTGAATATTTCAAATATATTCTTTCCTTTACACTTTTGGAACAACCTTACCAATTTTATTCAGTATGAAGCTGTTTTTATTCGACAAAGATTGTCTCATCTGAAATTATCCATTTTCAGAGACATACCACGTGTAAATATGGCCATTCATTACTTAACTTGAGATGAGATTAGAACTTTTACACGAAAATATTTTATTTTATACCTTCTTTTTATTATTTTTCTTTTGGGATTTTCTCTGTAGTTCAAGCCTGGAACTCGCTGTGTAGCACAAGCCCAAATAAAGCTAACAAAACAGATACCTAGTCATATATATATGTATGTGTTTGTATGTGCATGTATGTTTATGTACATATATATGCATGTGCGAATAGACGTCAATATATGCTACTAAAGTGAGAAAAACCAGAGTAGTGTTTCAATCTTCCTTATTCACCATTACCATATAAAAGAATTTATAATAACTGGTACTTTTTCTATTTTTACGTTGTAGAGTTTTCACAAAATTTATATAAAAATTAGACATGAGGTAAGTGCAGTTATAAAGAAAAGGATAGATAGCATGTAAAAGAGAAACTGCCCATCAGGTGCTGTATAAAATGCCCTTGGCAGAACTAGAGTAAATAAACAGGCTGAAACGCTTACTGAAGCTTCTCATCTTTAATATCCCATGGACAGAAGGATTCCTGAGGACTTGCCAGGAGACTACGGAGGCAGAATGGGAACCACATGTATTTCAAGTGGACTGCTTCATCTCAGGGCATGAACAAATTGAAATTTGGGCAAAAATAATAAAGTGCAGAAGACGGTCAGAAAGATAGACAAGCTTGTAAATATAAAATTTACAAACTCACAAACAGATCTTACACTGAGCATCCCTCCGTGAGGCCTCGGATCAGCACGGAAAAGGCAATGAAGGCAGATTTGAAAGGCAAAGCCAAGCTTAAATGCAGATAAGAACCCACAAATAAATCAAATTGATTTTGTGATCTCTCACCTACTGCTTGACTCGAGGTTCACAAGGCAATCTATTTTAATTGTAATATTAAAATAGTTGACAGTTTCATTGCAGGTTAGAGAACAAAGTCTCAATATAATTTGAAAATTAATTAAATAAATACCTGGCAATGCTAATGGAATATTAAAATGGAAGCCAGAAAAGCTATGTTATATAAGCTAATATATTGCTTTTATGGAGACTATTGAAAACACATTTAAAATGTCTATGCTGCTTTCCATAAATTAAAACAGAATGTCAAGTAAAAAAATTGTCGACCTCCAATTTTATTGAACTATTAGAATTTATGATAGGACTCTCAAAGCAATTTTGTCTGGTACAAGATTCTCAGATTACAGAAATGTCCCATGTGTATACTTACCCACTCTGGACCCAAGTATTTATGTCAGATCACAAAACAATTGAACATCAACCCTGCAGGTACTGCATCTGTTAAGGTGAAATTTTAATTTTGATTATTTTTAATAAAAATCATATAGAGTCAGTAGCTGCATATTAATCAGCTGTGAGACTGGATTTGGATACTTTCCATTTTGAATGAATATGGTTAAAAGGCAATAAAAACACCTTAAAGAGTTTGCAAAATTCAGTCTGGAAGAGTATTAAACTTTTCAACAGTGGGATGTATTAAATGCTGGTCAAAATGGCGGCAAAAATGATCTTTAGCAGATAAGGCAAACTTCAAACAAATGAAACATTCCGTGCACCGCGTGCTTACCATGTGTCACGAGCAGCCTTGCCTTTCAGAGGCCGGGTTAGAGCCCTAAGCTGCTGGGATCATTGAGCCCTTACAATGAGGCTTCAGCACAGCTGTGTTGAGAGGCCACCCGAACACATGCGAAAATACTTTACACTTAGAATGGTATTTTGCAGTTGGAGTAAGTAAATATATTCTTACGGGTAATCACTAAATAGGTAGTTTCATGTTTTTAGTTTTCAGTGTGTCTTGTGGAAAACTGAAAATCAATAAAGAAGGATACCATTTTTCTCCGGAGCGGCCCTGGTCTAGAGGGTCCAGTATCTGAGGGTGTTTGTCTTCACTGCAGCTCAGCCCCTGACAAGAATCTGCTGTCTGTACATGCCCTGAAAAGGGCTGCTGTGTTCCCTTTGCTGCCCCAGGCAGACACACACTTCCTTAGCTGTAAAAGATTTACTTCAGCTCAAATATTCACTGCATCTTTCCGGAAATCATCCTCCAGAGGCACTGTCTTCCCTTGCCCACTCTGGCTGTGAAATGGGTTATTGTAAAAGGGAGGTTTATATTTTTGTGGAAGAAAGAGGAGCAGCAAGAAGTCCATTGGCCCTGGCTTTACTTTGGGCTGATGATATTGTGACTTTGCATAACTCAACTCCGTGTAACTACTAAGAAGCCCCAGGGACAGGGTTTATCCCAATTATTTAGACAATAGGCCTTGCTTTCCCTTTTGTAACCCTATCAGTCCACAAAGCATCTGTAACATTACCAAACTTCATCCTTCCATGACAATAAATGCTGTAACAATTGGTAGAAGGTGGGAGGAAAAACAATCTTTGATTTCCCAAGGAGTTTGCAAAAATATTCAAGCAGGAACAAAGGTAATGCTACATGAGTTATAATACTTTTGTGAATTTAGCTAATGAATATCTTTTTGTTTATATTTACTAATGTATATTGCTTGTACAACAGTGTAATATGATGTGTGTGTGTGTGTGTGTGTGTGTGTGTGTGTGTGTGTCTTAGAGATTTATTTGTGTGAAGAGACACCGTGACTAAGGCAACTCTTACAAAAGGCAAACATTTAGTTGGGGCCTCTTTAAAGTTTCAGAGCTTCAGTCCATTTTCCTCATGGCGCAAAGATTGCATCATGCAGGCAAACTTGGGGCTGAAAGAGCCAAAAATTTACATATTGATCGGAAGGCAGCAGCAGGAGACTGGCTTCTGCAGGCAGCTAAGAGAAGGGTCTTCTCCCCACTGGGTGGAGCTTGACCACAGGACCTCAAATCCTAGCCCCACAGTGTCATACTTTCTTCAACAAGGCCACACCTATTCCAAATAGACAAACCTCTTAATACTGTGACTTCCATTCGGCCAAGCATTCAAACACACAAGTCTATGGGGGCCAAACCTACTCAACCCCTCATAGTTTGTACGTGTGTCAGTTTGAGTACAGGTGAGTGGAGGCATGCACATGACACCCTACAGTGCGATTTTGGAGGTCAGAACACAACCTTGGGATTGGTTAAACACCTATCACAGTCTCTATCTCATTGGCATGTGACTACATATGACAGGCTTGCTGTCCTATGAGTGTCAAGTGAATCACCATGTCTCTCCCTTCTGCCTTATCTCAGGAGCATCTTTGCTTTATAGGTATTCGAACTTAGACCTTCTGCTTATAGGGAATGTGCTTTGCCCAATGAACCATCCCCCTATCCCAAGAAGATTTCTATTTTAATGCAGTCACACCTACCTAATTTATTTTGGGTATGTTTCCTGTTTTGATTTTGTTTTTTAATGTTCTACCCTCCATTCGAATACCCTGAACCATTGCACCTGTTTTTGCCTAATGGTTTCATAATTGCAAGGCTTTCATTAAGCATTTATTCATGAAGAATGGTTTATATTTATCTGAAATGCAATATAGAAATGATGACAAATGACTAAGAAACCATTATGGTTGACATTTAATTAAGGTGCTTATAATTGATTGACACTGTAAAGTGCGTTGAGTTTAAATGGGCAGTAAGACAATAGGAAACTCGTGTTTTCTGATGTAAAGGAACCACCACACCAGAAGCATCCTCCTTCAAGAGATGCATATAAGGAATCAACAATGTGCAGAGTGAGAGACTTGGGAACACTCAGTACCTAATGGGATGCCATCAAACCTCCCTCCTTAAGGCTCAGGTATCCTGAAGAGGAGGTAAACATATGAATTCACAGAGGCTTTGGTAGCATCCTTACACAGCTATAAACCGGATGGAATCCCAGTGGTGAGGAAAACTGGCTATGAACTCCAATCCCTAACCTAGAAAATGTCTCCAATTGATACCCATCCTGTTAGAAAAAACAGTTTTCTGCAATGGAGTCTCACACCTGTGAGTATACAAACCATCCTTAAAGGAAGCTACATACCTAGCAGTTGATGACCAATACAAAACAAAATAGTATTTTGTCTCACACTATAATACTCTAATTTTTTTATTTTTACTAATTTTTTGGGTGTGTTTCCTTGTAAGACATATTTGTCTGTCTTAGTCAGGGTTTCTATTCCTGCACAACATCATGACCAAGAAGCAAGTTGGGGAGGAAAGGGTTATTCAGCTTACACTTCCACATTGCTGTTCATCACCAAAGGAAGTCAGGACTGGAGCTCAAGCAGGTCAGGAAGCAGGAGCTGATGCAGAGACCATGGAGGGATATTTCTTACTGGCTCGCTTCTCCTGGCTTGCTCAGCTTGCTCTTATTAGAACCTAGGACCACTAGCCCAGGGATAGCACCACCCACAATGGGCTGGGTCCTCCCACCTTGACCACTAGTTGAGAAAATGCCCTACATCTGGGTCTCATCAAGGCATTTCCACAACTGAGGCTTCATTTTTGTGATAACTCCAGCTTGTGTCAAATTGACACATAAAACTATCCAGTACATTGTCTTTTGCTTATTTATTTCGGTTTCTGATTTTGTATTTTTATGGTGTGTGTGTGTGTGTGTGTGTGTGTGTGTGTGTGTGAGAGAGAGAGAGAGAGAGAGAGAGAGAGAGAGAGACAGAGACAGAGACAGAGAGACAGAGACAGAGACAGACAGACAGAAAGAGACAGAGGGAGAGGGAGAGGAGAGCAGTGGAGAGGAGAACAGTAGAGAGGAGAGGAGAGGAGAGGAGAGGAGGGGAGGGAAGGTGAGAGGAGAGGAGGGGAGAGGAGGGGAGAGGAGAGAGTGCCTACATATTTCTTTTTTTTAAATCTTTATTAACTTGAGTATTTCTTATTTACATTTCGATTATTATTCCTCTTCCCGGTTTCCGGGCCAACATCCCCCTAGCCCACCCCCTTCTATATGGGCTTTCCCTCCCATCCTCCCCCCATTACCACCCTCCCCCTTCTAATGCTTTTCATTTTTAATATTTTTCCCTTGGGCCTGGAGAGATGGCTCGTTGCTTAAGAGCAGCTGCTGCTCTTCCAGAGGTCCTGGTTTCTTCCAGCTATTTGCAACTTATAAGATCCTACATCCTCTTCTGGCCTCTGAGGACACCAGGCACAGACATGCATGAAAGCAAAACACTTAGATAAAAATAATTTTAAAATAAGAATAAATTTTGTTCTGTTCGTCTCTTTGATATCCTCTTATTCTGCTTTGCTTCCTTGTTTTGTTTTGTTTTGTTTTTATTGGCCCATTTGTTTCCTTAGAAGAAGGGTGTCTTAGAGTTACTATTGGTCTGAGGAGACAGAACGGCCACAGTAACACTTATAGAAAGAGAACAGCATTTAGTTTGTGTTTGCCTACAATCTCAGAAGATGTTTAACCCATTATCCTTACGGACAGGATGCTGGAGGACATGGTGCCAAAGAAGTAGTAAAGAGTCCTACATCTTGATCTGCAGGGAAAGGGAGGACAGTGGGATTGATTGGCTTAGGCCAAAGCCCATCTCTACTTACACACTTCCTCCAACAAGGCCATACCTACTTCAGCAAGGCCACCCCACCTAATTCCTCTCAAGAATGCGGACAATTCAAGCCACCACAGGAAAAAAGAAGGCTAAGTAATGGATGGGTAGGTTGTAGGGAGGACCCAAGAGGAGATAAAAGAGGCAAAATCATGATCAGAACAGATGGCATAATAGGTTTTCAAATGTAAAATATACTAAAATTAGAGTAGAAGCTTGACGTACATAATTCAGAATTGACTTAAACCATGTCTGTTAAAATTTAGGGTAGATCTTTGTGAAGAGTCAATGGGAACAGAAAGTCATTCAGTATCATTGTAGATCACATATATTTGCAAGTTTAAAGTTGCTGTGCTGGAAAAGAAAACAAGAAGTGATAGATATGAAATATCTTATTTAAAATTAATTATGGAAAATATAATATTTTACATAATATTTACTTCATATAACACAATGCTTCTATTGCAAACCATTTCCAACAAGTGATGATAATTTTGCTCTTTTTAGTGGATATGCCTGTGAATGTGTGTATTGTGTGGGTTTGTGTGCATGTGTGTGTGAATACAGGGGGTATGCAAAGCATCTGTGTGTATTTAATTCATGTGGAAGTCAGAGAACAGACTAGAATATTGATCCTCTGTTGTTCAATAAATGTATACATACATACATGTGTACATGTTATTAAGTATTTTCACACATATATTCTTAAATAAACCATTCAATCTGCATAAAATTATATATATATATGTATATGTATATGATATGTTTTCAACGCTGACAATCTGGTATTGGATAACCAACTGTTGTGTTCTTCTATGGGTAAGACATTTCTCCAGCTCTCAGAATTTCTTAGCTATCTATTATGATTTTTGTGTAGAGTTTATGTCTCTTAGCCTTTTCTCTGTCCATTTAGACATCTTTTTTATTGTCCTTATTCAACTCCTGTGGGTGAGACTCTATGGGTGTGACTTTTGACAACATTAGGATATACAGTCTCTCAACAGTGTCCCTGATACTTATGATCTGGTTCTAATGATCTTTCTGTTCCCTCTACAGACACTTTTGTATAGGCATTTTAATCCAGCAACATGGCTACTCTTTACTGTAATAAGACATTGGTCAAAAGCAAGTCAGGGGATGAAACAGTGCACTTTATTTTACAGGTTACACTCAATCATCAAGAAAAGACAATGGAGGAACTCAAGGCAGATTCATGAGACAGGAACTGAAGCAGAGACCATGGAGCACTATTGTTTACTGAATTTCTTTCTGTGGTTTGTTCAGCCTTCTGTCTTATATGATCCAGTCTTCCTGCCCATGCATGACACTCTCCATAATAATCTAGGTCCATCCCCATCAACCATCAATCAAGAAAATACCTCACAGACTTGCCCACAAGGCAAACTAATGAAAGCAATTGCTCAATTGAGATTTCTTCTTCCCCAATGAATCTGATTTATGTTAAATTGACAAAAATTAGCCAGTGCAGTTATAAATATTAGAAAGGACGTACAGAAAGTGAACAGCTTATATTTCGTTGGTGGTAAAGTAAATAAGTATGGCAATATAGAGGATAACATTATAGGAGTAAAACAAATTTCATTGGAGAAAAAGGAGAGATGACAGCAAGGTGAACCAGTGAGCTTACTGAGGTTACTCATAGGATCATGTGTAGCTCACTAGCAGTTCTTGTGTCCTGGAAGTCTTACATGCAGTTGTACCAATGAGGAATCCCACCTATAACACAGACAACTCAAGAACTTTTCATTAGTAAAGAGTGCCCTGCACAATTCACAGGAAGCTACACTATTAAAGAATGAAATCATCTCCAGGGAATTCTTACCATAAGTTGGAGGAAAAGGTCCTTTGAGGAGTCTCTGAAATTGTTCAGTTCTGGAAACAATATAAAAGGAGCTATATAGTTATCTCATAAAGGAATATTAACATGTTAAATTCTAAGAAGATATGTTTGTGATGACAGATTGAAGGCTTTTGTGGTTTAGATCAAACCAGAGGAAACAAAAGGAGGAAATCGAGAGTGAGACTAAAATTAAATATATCCAATGATGGAAAATTAGAAAATCAAAGCATATAAAACTCTGTGATGTGATAAATTTAATGAAAGTTAGGTTTGAAACTATTGATGTAATTTCATATAAAAGTGACATTTCAGGTTAAAAATGTAAATCTACCAGAAACCTAAGATGATTCTAAGTAAATATATACACAATCATATTTTCTCAAAATACATTAACAAATTTATGTAAGATAAAAAACAGTGAAATCTAACATCAGAAGATTTTTAACGATTATCAGGCTCAGAATTCAGAATCAAAGGGTTAAAAAATGATGTGATTATTTTATTTTCTGAAGTATAAAAAAATCTTATCCAACAATTATACAATGTGTATTCTTTTCAAGTGTGCAAAACACTAATATTGATTATCTGTATGCAAGTCTGCAGAGAAGTTTTAAAATTTGAAATCTTAGGGTTATTGAATATAATGATATTAAGTGAAATAAAGCATAACATTAAAATATTAAAGTCCCAGTTTTTTAACGAGGTAGTTACTTATTGCCTTGGTCTCAAATTGGACCCAGAATTTATGAGAAAGTCTATGAATTTGAAAAAAAATGGAAGAAAGAGTATATGGGACTGTTTGGAGAGAAGAAAAGGAAGGGAGAAAGGACATTATAATCTCAAAAGTAAAGAAAGTAAAAACAAATAAGTTTTTGGCTTTGACTTTCCTGCTTCTCAAGGATCATTAGAGATAACTGCAATATGCTTTCTAAGGTTACAGAGCAGCATTTAAGTTTAAACTGGTGCCTGCATGCAGCCTTCACCTCAATATTCTATTTCCTTTCTACAGGAAGACACTCTGCAGGCTACAGAATCAGAAAACTGGACCCCAACCCAGCCACAATTCCCCCAACCCCTACCAACAATCTTTTCTGCCTGCAGCATGTGCTGGGGCAATGGTGGCATAGAAGTTGTGGGAGTGGTCATCAACGTCTGTTTTAACTTGAGGCCTATGGTATGAGAGAGATGCCATTTCCTGAGTGGTCAGGAACTGGATACTGAATAGGCCAGAGACTTATGGTAGAAACAAACTTAACTGGCAAAAAATATAGTGAAACGATATTCAGCTACAGTCACAGATTGGTGTCTTGTCCAGATTTTGTCAAAGAGGTTTCTTCTGGCACCAGATGGGAGCAGATACCCACAGGCAAACATTCATTATATAGAAAGAGATTCTAAATTGAAAGTCTCCATCATGTCCCTCCTTTGAAGAGGAGGAGAAAAGAATCTAGGAGTCAGAGGGGATGGAGGACAACAGAAGAACAAGGCCCATTGTATCAACTAAACAGGGCTCATATGTACTCACAGAGACTCAAGAGGCAAGCACAGGGCCTGCGTGGGTCTGCACTGGGTCCTCTGTGTATATGTTATGGCTGTTAGCGTTGTGTTTTTGTGTTAATTCTAGCGGTGGAGTGGCTGTCTTAGACACATTTGCCTTGAGACCCTGTTCCCCCTATTGGGTTGCCTTGTCTGGCTTCTACATGAGGGCTCTTGCCTTGTCTGATTGTAAACTATTTTACTGTGTTTGGTTGTTGTCTCCTGAAGATTTACTATAATTTGAATAGAATCAGACAGGTGTGGATGTGAGGGAGAAGGTAGGGCAATGGAAGTAGGGGAGGAAAGGGAAAGAGTGGTCAGGATATCTTATATGAGAGAAGAATCTATTTTCAATTAAAGAATTAGCTTCCTAACGTATAATAAACCTTGCCGAGTTTATACATCTTAGTATACTCACGGAGTTTTAAGTACCATTTCAATGAGCTGTCAGTATAAAAGAATGTATGTTTTTTTTGCCCCAGAATCATTGACATAGAAACTAAATAGATTTACTGTTGTTGATTCAAAAGCCATTTGGCTTATAAATTAGTACTGGTTATAATATCAGTTCATCATATCTGTCAGTTACCTTGACCAAAAAGGGAGACGTCAGGAAAACTCACAGAATCATTTGAAGTCCACGTAGTTTATGAGCTGGTTGCTGACAGTAAGGCATTGCTAATGTTATATTCCCAGACATTCCCTACATGCATCACAGAACCTCGGAACAACCCAGAAGTTAGAGGCTAATCTCATTCATTTCACAGATAATTATAAAAGAGAAAAAGAACGCACATAAATTGTCAAATTTTCTAGGATGATAAATGGTGAGCTAGAATTAAATACTAAATCTCTCTTCAATAGCTCTGCATATTTTAATTTTGAAATACTGCCCTTTTGACATTATCTTTCCAGGTACACACTGTACATTCCTTTCTTAGCTAAAGTAATGACTCATAAGAGGATGATGTGAAATGTTTGAAACTGATGGGTAAGGTAATTGCAAATTTCACTGTAAGTAAAAATGGACAAAATTATATGTAGAGAACAAAAAAATCTTAGTCACTTTCTCCTTTCTTTTCTGGTCTTGTAAATTAGAAATATATTTAATACTTAAGAGAATTTCCCTAAATTAATATGCATTTGAAGCTCTGTTAAAATATGTAATTAACATATATGCATACTTTGTATTTATATAATTGTATATGTCCTGGCCTAAATACCACAAATAGATTAATTAACATAGCCAAAAATAACGTTTTGATTAATTCTTGCAATTTAGTGTTGTGAGTGTGGTAAGAACAATGTTTTCTGTGCTGTTAGATTTCAAATGAACAATGTAGCAGTTATACCTTTAATCACCATTTTGTGTATTAGATCCCCAAACTCATATATCACATAACCAAAGGAAGGTCTGTGTTCCTTCACTACATGTCCATGGTCATGATCTATAGATTCAAATATAGACATTAACATTCCACTCGCTAAATAAGTCTTTGCCTTTTTCTAGTAAATGCATTTACCAATAAGAATGTTTATATGTGTGGGCATGCGTGTTTGAGAGAGAGGCTGTGCATACATGAAAGTGCTCATGGCGGCTAGAGATGTCAATCATCTGGAGCTGGAGTTACAGGCAGCTCAGCTGCCTTCCCTGGAGGCTAGGAATTAAACTTGGATCCCCTGGAAAAGCAATATATACTATGAACCTCTAAGCCATCTCACCAGTTTTGTCTATGTAGTAAGCATATATTAATCATTACAATGTACTCCAAATTGATCTATTTTGTTTCAAATGTAAAGTTAACTTTTATTCCTGTTTTATTCTATGGCTGAATATTAGACCAGCATGCATGTGTATGTGACTGCGTGCATGTGAACATCATCATTTTATTAATGAACCTTTAGACTGCTTCTGTAACTTACTTACAAATTTAACTGACTTAACTGACTGTGAATGAAAACCACAGCAAACATGGAGGTGCAGACATATATTTTAAAGAGTTATTTCATAACTTTTGACTTTATAGTGTGAAATGATCTCACTGGATCATATGACTGTTTTACCCATTAATAATTTGGACACTTTCTAATATATTTTTATAATATATATGAGCCTATTTTTTGTCTACGTGAAAAGTATTCCTCTGGAACAGAGGTGTTAAAATTCACCTCTTATAGCTCTCCTAATCAGAGGGAGGTATTAGAAAACTATATTTTTTGTTCCCTATTATGATTTATAATCTTAAATATGTTTTAATTTACCCATTAGCACTTCATTTATCTCATCAGAAACATCTATTTATCAATCATTAAAATAAGAACTACCAAAGGGTTCTATGTGTTTCTTTTATATTTGGACAGAAACGCTTACTAACCAAGGTGATATCTAGTCAAAATAAGCTGGCATTACACTTTGATTTCCCACATACACATCCATACACACAAAAAGTTACAAAAACCCTAAAAAGCCTTTAGTAATATACTAGAGATCCTCCAAAGGAAATGGACAAATCTCTTTGAGATAAAGCAGAACATCTTTGAAATCTATGAAATTACAGTGTTAAGACATTTCGAGACTTGAAAAAATGGAAATAAAATCGGTAAAGAAAACTCAAACAGAGGGAGCCTTTAGGGTACTGAACAAGAACCCCAGAGGCAATACTCACCAACAGAGCACAAGAGGCAGGAGATGGAAATGGATGTGCCTCCAGATTCATCTTTACCATCCTAGTCTGTTTCCGAAAGATGCTTCATCCTACCACATGTTTATTACTAGTCTAATCATAATAGGTGGCGATTAGAAACAAATAGATTTC